>NC_060961.1:8106556-8301556 GCF_910589235.1 Vespa crabro
CTTCTTTTTTTCTTTTTTACTTGGATCTTATATCAATGTTCAAAATAATTTAAAGATCCTGTTCCATTTGCACTTTTCTTTTTTCTTTTTCGCTATTGCTTAGAATTTTAATCGCTCCGATAAACGTTGTTATTCATCTGAGAATCATCGAGAACGATGATTTTATTAGATAGGAAGCATGGGTGGTAAAGTGATGGAAAGAAAGAATGAAAAAAAAAGTAGAAGAGTCTCGTTTGAAATGATTTTGTCCTGAGACCAGTAGGTCAATCTCATCGAAAAGAAAGGAGCATCTAACGAGTACTTCGAACTCGGCCGCGATTATTCGGAACGAGAAAATTCTAATATACCCATCATTTTATTTTTTATTTTATTTTATTTTTTCATTCTTTTTTTCTAATCGTATTCTCGATATTTCGAATTTAATGAACTTGTTCTATAACCCATTCGTTTCAATTTTAATCTCTGCGTTAACCATTATTATTCATCTCAACTACTCGACAACGATATTACGATTATTAGATAGCAAGAGTGAGTAAAATAAAAGAAGAAGAAAAAAAAAGAAAAAAAAAAGGAAAAAGAATAAGAAGAATAAGAAGAGTCCCGTTCGAAATGATTTCGTCCTGAGACCAGGAGGTCAATCTCATCGAAAAACAAGGAGTATCGCGTTCTTCGAACTCGTCGCGATAATTCGAGCAGCTGCACTTGTACAAAGAGCACAGTTGTCATTTCTTCTTCCTATGAATTTCGATAAGTGAAAAACTAAGAAACTTCTAACGTTTATGAAGGTTATATTACGAAACGGAATCAAGAATGTCGCACCGATTGTCCTTCTGTTCTCCTTCCGACATTTATAAAAGATTCCGGATTCGTCAAATAGACGCCTACGATACGTTTAATACGATGCTACTCACGTAGGCGCAAAAACTTAAATAAAAGAAGACCTATACCTCTTTAGCGTGTTATTGCGAGTCACGATTCAACCAACCATCGCCTACCATCTTTAATATATTTGTTGTAACTAGATATATATATATATATATATATATATATATAGATCAACTATATATGTATGTAAAAGTATTATTGGATCGTTTTTACTGCTTCAAAATAATTCCAGGAAAGAAAGAACATTATACTGTTTTTATACGTTAATCTACGTCACACATATATATATATATATGTAAGAGATTTTTCGATGGTAAAACATTTTTCTTGATAGTAACATTTTATTTATTTATTTATATATTTATTTTTTTTGTATATGTATTACATACAAAATATAATATTTGAAAAACAGAAGATTTTCCAGTGAAATTTTTTAAGACGGTGTTATAGTGACAGATAATACAAGCTGATGATGATAAAAGTGGTCTAAGTAATTTGAGATATTAAACGACATATTTTGTTTCATACGTTAGTTTTAAAAAGTTTTAAATTACATAAAAGGATTATTTTTCAAGAATAAATATACATATACCTTCATTTTCTGTTTGTCAAAGTAGAAAAATAATTTTTAAAATAATTCAAATCGAAACGTCAAAATATCTTGAGAAGGAAAATGTTTGTAGCGGATTGAGATTATCTTTATTTTTAATTTCAAATATTTCTATGAGAGGGACCGGATTTGGATATTAAAAATTATTTCAAGGACGAAAAATAAATAACATAATTATAAAAATATATACAAAATAAAAATTAATTTAAAATTCGGTTGAAATTAATATAAATAAAAATCGATAGAATAATTACAATAAAAAAAAAAATACATATATATTTTATAAAAAAAAATATGAAATGTAGCAATAATTTTTTTAGTTATCGCTTATATTCATAATAAAGTTTATTTATGTAAAAGTAAAAAAAGTAAAAAAAAAAGAAAAGTAATTTGATATTCAGCTCTCATAGTCTTTAGGATGTATTCGTGTGAATGTGGAGATGCGTTTTCTCTAACGCGAAAGCTTCGTCACATAATTACATTTTTTGATATAAATATTATAATATATGTATAAGGAAGTCACTTATTTTATGCTTTTTCTATATATGATACGAATGATTAGGTGTATCGCAATGAACTAGAAATTAATATGAATATTCATTCCTCTTTTTTAATTTATGTGTTTATTTAAATAATATGTTTCAATTTTCTGATACTTACAAACCTTTGATCTTTTGATGAAAAAAACATTACTACAACATATAAATTTTTGTTCAAATATAATATAGCATATATATATATATATATATATATATATATATATGTACACATTATACATTTTCTTGCAAATATTATAATAGAACAAAATAACAAAAGAAAAAAAATATATATCAATATTTACAATATTTTCTAATCATACTATTTCCTAACTATTACCATATATTGTATAACTATACTACACCAACTATTATCTTTCATCATTATTTATTTTCATAAATTCTAGAAGATTTTTTTCATTAATCTACAAAACAATATATTCAATGGAATCCTTTAAATTTCATAAAAATCAAAAGATTTCATATAATTGTTATGAAAAAAAATTTCAACAAGATTCGTCCTTTCGTCCATAAATTCCATCTGTTCCAACTATCAAAGATCCGAAACATAAATGACATCGCTTCGAAAACAATAAAACTCAAAACACATACACACACACACCAATGTTGCATGGAATTATTAAAAGGAAAGAAAAAAAGAAGAAGAACGTGCGCACAATAATGAAATTTTATATTCGAAATGTAATAATGTAACAGTAAATTTATGCGCAAGAATAAGCTTCTTTTTTTTATCACGTTTGTTCATTTATGAAAAGAATTGTCGATTGTGTATTATAATTGAAAAAAATAAAGGAAAAAAAAGAAAAAAAGAAAAACAAGAGAGTAAATACAAATAAAATAAAATTCAATTAAATAAAAACATAACGTACAATACTTTACGCGATCTCAAGATGAATGCACGAGCATTTGTGTATTATAATTCATGTATACAATGTACGAGCAATGCTCTAAAGTTTATGGTTACATGCTCCAACAAGCTCTATACGAATCTTTTATGCTTTTGTTGTTGATAGATTTTTCTCTTTCTCTCTTTCTCTCTTTTTCTTTCTCTTTCTCTCTCTTTCTCTCTTTTTCTTTCTCTCTCTCTCTCCCTCTCTTTCTGTCTCTCTCTCTCTCTTTTTCTTTTATCGATAATTTAAAAAGCTTAAATAATTTAAATAAGTTTATCACAATTATTATTATTTTTATTATTATTATTATTATTATTATTATTATTATTATTTTTATTATTATCATCTAAAACTTGCTACTTTACTTTTAACATTTTCTTCCTATATTATTAAAAAAATGTGTATGGTCTTTTTTTTCTGTCGATGATTTGAAAAGCTTAAATAGAGAAGGTAATAAAATCGTCATTAAGTATTTAAAGAATGCAAAGTCGTGAGATAGAGATAGATAGAAAGAAAAAGAGAGAGAGAGAGACAGACAGACAAAGACAAAGAATATAAATAGCTGCTAATATATGGCGTAAGCGTTAGTTAAATAAAATCTACATTCTGACGACATTTACTCGCTTAAAATTCATAATACTAATGAAGCTCGCGATTTACAAAATCGCTTTGTGACGTAGTAGAATACGGAAGGTGTTTAGGGACGCTATAAATTTACCCTAATTCGTGACATTACGACTATTAAGAGTAGGGAAATTTGTTAGAGAGAGAGAGAGAGAAACATTGTTTTCGAGTAAATACATTTATTAATTGAATTTTGTTACTTAATCAACGAACGATGTGTAACGAGATGAGAAATTAACACCGTTTCGAATAACTTTTACCAATTTATGTAGACAATAGATACCTATATTTATAAATTTTGCTAAATATCAGACACATATTTTTATTTTTCTATCTTCTTTGAAGTAGACAATAATAAAAAAAAAGTAATAAAAAGAGAACAACAAAGGAAAAAGAAATAAAGATTTAAATAAAACAAAAAATTTGCGAAACAAATATTCGGAGTACACGAAACAATGCATTTAAAGTTATACAGGAAAGTAGATAAAGTAAATGACATGTGTTGTCGTACAATCACGAAAGGCAGTACATATATATCTTCCAGTTTTGAAAAAAAATCCTCTTCAAAGTTTACGATTGCTAAAAGTATTCTCTCTCTCACACACATACATATACACAACACACAAGTACACATACGCAATATGACAACAATAAGTTTTTCGCAGTAACGCACATACAGAAGAAAACAGTGACGTTCAAAATACTACGTTTTACTCCTTTTATTGATACAAATCGTATTTTCTTTATAGTAAGTAGACTACCATACTTAAAGTAAAATAAATTAAATTTTTTCGAATAATATTTTATAAGATTGTTTTCTTACTATTTTTCTTCTTAACATGTGATAATATTTTTTTCAATTAATTGTTCAAATTAATAAGTCCAAACGACAAAAAATCCCATAAATAAATGCATTTTTTAATTTCACGAAATTATAAATAATGATGTATTAAGCACGATGACATATATAACACTGTATACTTTACGATGTATTTCTTACGAGATATTTTAATACATTTTTATTTATTTGATTAATATTTTTTTATTTAATGATAACCACTTTGTAAAATGTATAATCAGTAACAGATGAATATTCTGATCAGTGATAAACAATTAAGTGTAAGTATTATAGAGTCGGATCACGTGCTATTATTTTATTTAAATTATTGATCATTTATTTAAAATGCTAATCGAATGTTTAAAAATAATGATCCCGAATAAATAAATAACAGTCATTTTAATACTCATAAAAAAGTCAAATCGATAACGACAAAGCGACGTAGTCTCTTTAAAAGTGCTGTTGCCTTGCGGGTTACAATAAATATGTATGTGTGTATATATATATGTGTATATATATATATATATATATATATATATATATATACATAGAGAGAGAGAGAGAGAGAGAGCGAGCGACGAATAATCCATTTAGTATACGTAATGACATCGCGTCGTTGAACACTAAAACGATTATAACATCTTCCATGAATGAAACGTATTCTCGTATTCGTTCGATTCATCGAAGCAATCCTATTTTCCTATGAACGAAACGAAAGACCATTCAAGGTAAAGCGATTGAATGATTCAATTCTCTTTCTCTTCTAATATGAGCAATAAATAAAAATCAATTATTCATTTTTTTGAGACCTTTTCAATGCGAACGTTTTTTCTCTCTTTCTTTGTCTTTTTTTCTTTTTCTTTTCAAATTGTAAAACTACCAATGCTCCATAGAAACTTTTGATTCTGCCTAAAAACTTTTGACCCACCCTATGAACCATTCGAGTATACTTTAAAACCATTTCGAACTTAATTATTCGAACTCCTTAACTAATTGTTCAAATTTCCAAACGTTAATAATATAACGTGCTTTCACGGATGTGTTACGATGAGTTTCGTGCGAGTGCTTTATATAAATTACGGAAATAAAGAATTTTCATAATAGGAGTTTTACGCACTAGAAATGCACGAATATTTCTATTTGTAGATATATGTTAAAGATGCATTTGACACGTATATATATGCACATACATATTCATATGAAAATCGGATTTGTTCGTGTATGTATTATACATGTAGATAAGCACACTCCATATACACTCGTATGTTATATATATATTGTGCACACGCAAGGTTCGAGGTTCGTTAATGGAGGCACGCTTGGAAAGAGCATGCTGGGTTTCTGGCCTCCTAAAGAATCTTGTCCCGTATTACGCCTTTGATTAAAACTGATGGACTGTTGCCGAACGAACGAACGAACGAACGAGACGACCGTTCCCCTTTTCTTCTGTACATGTCGACAACTTTCTGAGTTCATCTTTCTCTTCTGAATCTTCGCTAATAACAAAAACAAAATATATGTATATATATATAAATCTGATAAAAATATTTGATAAAAAATAAGTCTACATATATATATAATTATAATTTTATTTATTTTAATTTATACGTATGTATGTAAATATATATATATATATATATATATATATATATGTGCATATGTATTTATAGCATAGGCCAAAAGTTCAGTGATACAAAATTTCCTACATGATTTTAAAGATCCGAAAGTAAAGATCAATTACTCTTTTTAAAGACTTTTTAAGCCAATTACTTTTTAATATTTTAATATTAAAAGCGTAACTTTTAACGGATAGTTATAGAATATTGCAAATTAAAATTACATACAAAATAACAATGTAATGAGGAAATTGATTACTGTCTACTTACGAATGACTCGTACTGATACCTAAATATTTAAAAAGACATTATTTATAAATAAATTCGGTGAATATAGAGTTTTCTCAATTTTCTTCTTTCATCGGAAGTCGATTAATGAAGAAATAAAAGAAAAATGAAAAAAAAGAAAATTCCGGAATATAATGAAAGATTTGTGTGTGTGTGTGTGTGTGTATATATATATATATATGAACATATGTAAGTAAGTACATATGTACATCTGGAAAAACTATCGCCGTTAGCAGAATTATAAATTACATTGAACGTTTTATGCTTAATGTCTCAGAAAATTTAACAAAAGATATAATCAAATAAATGAGAGTAGCGCTCAATCATTCTTTAAACCAAATTGCAGATAAATGCAATTTGGTTTAAAGAATTGACAAAAGAAAATCTTAGGAATTATTTAACGAACGATAGAGAGATCGAAATTGAATGCGAACGGATAAGTGGGGAAACGAAATGCTTTTTTTTTTTATAACGAAAAAAAACGTATCATTTACGTTTTTTCTATCGTTTTAAACTGAACGTTCGACATTATTATCTTTTCTTCGCAGTTTAAGAATTTTTTAGCCGACTTATAAATAGGGGTCATCCTTATCGTCTGACACCAATGTATATCGTCACGTGATTTTTATACCACCCATTTTTTATCATCTATTGAATATAATCATCATTGATGATCCACGCGATCGTTTTACGACAAAGGACATTCTTTCAAATCGTTTTATTTATTTATTGGAATTTGAACGTATTATTTGATAGCATTGAAATCTTCGAAACGAAATTATAATAAAAATGTAAAAAAAAGGAAAAAGCAAAAGAAAAGAAAAAGATAGTATAAATAATTATAAAAATATCAGATATTTCATTATTGTTTATTAAACTTTAAGAATTATAATTTTAACGAAAAAGAAGGAGAAAGAAAGAAAGAGAAAAAAATTAACACTAATCTTGAATAATTTCTACGTGAAATAGAAGGATTACAATTATTTTGCAATGTAAAAGGTGAGGAATGGAAAAAAAAACGTGACTCACATAAGAAATGTATTACGATTAGCTCGTGCGGAATAACGTGTATTTGATACTACATGCATAGGTGAATGTATATATCCGGGCTCTCATCCTAAATAGGTAATTCAACCTCAATATCCACAGAAAGGAATCGCGCTGCGATGCACTAGAAAACTAGAATATATACTTGTAAACTTCGTACTTTTTATCTA
This sequence comes from Vespa crabro, assembly GCF_910589235.1. Taxonomy (NCBI): domain Eukaryota; kingdom Metazoa; phylum Arthropoda; class Insecta; order Hymenoptera; family Vespidae; genus Vespa; species Vespa crabro. The sequence continues at coordinate 8,114,082 of NC_060961.1, forward strand.
TTCGCGATTAAAACCTCGTGCAATTCGATTTATTATCAATCGTCTTATACCGATTGACGTATTTTATTCGCTTTATTCCGTCTTCTTCTTTTTTCATTTACATACTTTGAATATTATAAATATAGTGCAAGATAATTATAGCGCTTGACTTTCGTTTTATATGCTTTTTTTCTTTTTTTATTTTTTTAACGTGCATCGTATTTTGTGTACAGAATCCATGTATATAAATATTATATAAGTATAAGTACGAACGAATAATCGATAGTTTACCTGCATAACTTCGAGATATCCTATGTTTTTCTAATCTTTCTAATGCTGATGTAATCTCACGTTGATTTTCACATTCTCGTTATTTCGAAAGTCTGCAAAATCATTTAGACAGATTTAACACGAGATTCCGATTTTTCATTGCGTAAAAAAAAATGTGTATTAAATAATTACAATTATTTATTCCAAATAATTACAATTATTCGCCAAGTCGAAATTAATGTCGGAAAGTTAAAATAACGCTACTGTTAACAGTACCGATCCTATTACGCGATTGAGAAAGAAAAACGTGTCTATTTATTGTTTTTTAATTTTTTTATTTTTCGAAACAAGATACGTTTAACGTACCGTTTTTTAACGTCGTCGACAGAAGACACGCACGCACACATTTATTCGTAAAAACGCAGACACGTACAGACCGGCTACTAACTCCTCTTTTCCCCCTCCCCACCCTCAATATACTTATCGATGTGTTCGTGCCGAGGCCCATATATAGGGCCTCTTTCCTCGGGCGCGAGCTTACAGCATCCGCGACTTCTACCGCGAGTGAATCAAATCGTATTGACTGCACCGACCACGAATTCTCCTTTCGGAAAGGATTACATTATTTCTTTGTGCTTTTATTGTGTTTTTCTATCCATCGAGTACATATTTAACACAAATAGACGTACACATACATATGTAATTTATGATGCTTTTTTAAAAGCAAGATAATCGGACGAGATAAAATAAACATTTATATTTTTCGTTCGACAAAATCAATTTATGAAATTGAAAACTTGTTGGAAGAATTTTTCAATGTACTTTTTAATTCCTATTGATTTTCATAATTGCGAAATAATATAATTATTAAAATTTAACGTGTATGAATTTTTTTTCGGAATAAAATTAGTTTAATAAAAACGAGATACGTGAAAGGATAGGGTACAAGCTGGGTAGTTCTCTCTTGGTTGGTGTGGACGAAAGTAAAGAGGTCTCCCAGGAGTGGTCTGCACGTCGGAGAACAGTGCATCATCGTCTTCTTCAAGGGATACCGTTCGATCAAGAAAGATCGACAAGCTTGTAAAAAAACAGTCAGTTAGTCAGTCGATTATCGTCTAGAGAACGCCTGGTTTACTCTGTTTGCTGGCTCACATTCAACGTGTGTGCACTCGAGGAACTCGGATCGTATAAAAAACTCGACTCAGTCGGCGAACGATGTTTAGTATAAATGAAACGAATAATAGTAATTTGGAAGAGCTTTAGTCGATAGAAACGAGAATATCGTGATGTCATTTCATCGAGAAACAACGAAGTGGTATTGGAAATTGTGTTATTAAAGATTTGAAGAGTTTATTTTAAAAAAAGGGAGAAAAGATAACAATAACGGCAAGAACAAAAATTGATGTAGCAATTATTGCTTTGTTAGCCATCGTAGTACGATTCATTTATTACTTACAAAAAAACATAAGAAAAAAAAAAGAAAGTTGCTGCATCATTTTCTATAGAAGCGAGTGTGTAAACGGGACAAAATAACGTGAACGTATCAGACGAACGTATAAATACACGCGTGCACCGACACACACAAACACACAAAAGTGCGTAAAGAAAGAACGTCTGCCAATAATGCAGCCCTTCAGGAACTCATGTTTCTTCCTCCACCATTCGACTGGTTTCACGTGCGCAAGGCTGCTGTGGCTGCTATCGTTCATTGCGATCTTCATTCCTGCTATTCAACAAGATCATCGTTACAGTCACCAATTTTCAGGTACTCAACAATGTGGGGAAAACGACTTCAAGTGTGCCAGTGGCAGGTGCATACCTGGAGTATGGCATTGCGATGGGGAAAAGGATTGTGACGACGATTCCGATGAAGATCCGAACATTTGCAGTAAGTCTTTTCTTTGATTTTCTTCATACCACCATGATTTTCTTCATACCATCAATTTTTCTTTTTTAAGCTAAAAATTTTTTATTCCTATTATTTATTTCCATTTATTTTCTCTCTCTCTCTCTCTCCTTCTTTTCTTTCTTTACTACTCTTTTTGTTTTCTTTTTTTTTTATATTTAAGAAATAGGATATGCGGCGCGTGCATAATGAACGGTACAAAGTACAAGAAGAAATTGATTCATAGCTTTCAAAAAAATTGTATAGCACCAATGATGAAGTGTTCATATCGTCAAATTTTTCGGAAGTTTCGATGGCTATACCCGAAATCTACAAATAGCTGTACAAAATCAAAAGATTTACGATGCATTTTGGTTTTTTCTTCTTTTTTTTTTCTTCTTTTTGATCGATTTATCAAAATTTACAATATTCACGTAAATCGATTAAAATTGGACAACTTGTGGAAATAACGTGCTTATCCATAGAAAGAGAGAGAGAGAGAGAGAGGGAAAGAGAGAAAATGTCGAAATTTGAAAAGGATGTTGTTTTATTGGGATTGCATTACATTCGGCTTAAAGGGGACATGAAAATCCTCTCGTATTTTATGGTAATTGTATTGGTTATTCTATCGGGAGCACCATCGATTCGAATTTGATCGTTTCTCTTCTTTGTATTCTCGCGAATAAAATTCGTTTTTTATTTCTCTCTCTCTTTCTTTTTCTCTCTTTCTCCTCTCTCTCTTTCTCTTTTTTCTCTACGTTGCTTCCACACGTTTACATTAAAAAAAAAAAAAAAAAAGAAAGAAAAAAGAAAAAAAAAGGTGAAGCTCGATCAAGAAATTTAAAAACGTCGTTCGGAATGGTACACGTTTCACGAATTTCTTGCTACGGAGACTGTGGTATGTGAAAGTGCAACTTTAACGACCGGTTTTACGCAGGTGAAGCAGCATACATACATACATACGTACTTACTTACGTACACTATCGTTGAAAAGTTTCTAGAAATAACACGGGAAATATATTAAAAATATATTTAGTTCAAATCCAATAATATTCTACATTATATCTCGATATACTTATCGTACTCTATATGTACGTATGAAAATTACATTTTTGTTGTTTATTTTAGATAAATCAAATTCAAAGACGTAAAAAAGTAAATGTTTGATTACAATTAAATGCATCATGTACAAAATTTTTTCGAATAAAGTATTTTATTTCTCGGGAACCAACGTTTTTTTTTCGAAAAAAAGTTACTTGTTCACTTCATATAACTATAGCAAAAAGTGAATGACGATAGTGATTTGAAAATTTAGCCATAAAAAGATGGTAATTTTGTGCGATAAAATTGTACTGTGTATCTATAATTCATATATATATATATATATAATATCGTGATTAGTTTTAATAGAACGAATATACAACAATCGATTTTTCGACTTATTCAATAAACCTTTTATAAATCTGAATCTATTATATATATTGAATACGATCGCATACAGGCAACTTAAAAATGTCCATATAATTTTAATATAATCTTTCAACAATATCACAATAAGAGAGAAAGAAGAACAAAAAAATTGAATTAAATATTAAAAGTTCTTCATTGAATTTTCAAAAATTGTTTAAATCTTTTCAACGTGAATTACAATTAAAATTATGTCCGAGCAATCTCGAGGTCTGATATTATTGGCTCGTTGATATAGCATAATAAAGAAATTCAGCTTCTCCGACGTTTAAAATTTAATATGTCGTCAGCATAGTTAAACAAACGTCAGGCCTTGTAACGCGATCCGAGTGTCGAATCATGTTTTTTTCAAATCAAATTTTATTAACTCTTGTTTCTATTTTATCCATGTGAAATCTAAAACAATGGAAATACATGCATATACTATGTTAATACGGGCTATCAAAGGTTAATGTGTATTTTGATGCACGTAGGTATATATAAAAGCAGAGAAAGAATGAAGGAGGGCAGGACGGGAAAAGGAAGTATTGTTAATTCAGTTACCAGAGTTTTATAAAAATTCTTGACAAAAATTATATGTATCTTTTAATATCATCAAAGATGATGACGATGATAATTTTCACACTATAATAATAATTCATTAAGATAAATAGGATTAAATAAAATCTATCTTTTGAAAACATTATCATGATGATTCTCTCTCCCTCTCTCTCTCTCTCTCTCTCTCTCTCTATATATATATATATATATATATATATATATATATATATATATATGTTCATTTGCTTCGTTTTCATATCGATATTATAATCGTAATTGACTTTCAAAGAAAAGTCACTACATTTGCGTGTATATGTCCTGTTTGGAGACGGAGACGCTCATAAATTAATCTAATATAAATAAAATTGAATATGACGCATGAAAAGGAGCACAAATATGCAGCAAGAAATTTCAATGCGGTTCAGGAGAATGTATACCAAATAGCTGGTTATGCGATCATCAAAACGATTGTCAAGACGGCTCGGATGAGAAAAATTGTAATAGTAAGTTTTAAGTATTGAAATATTTTATCTTAGGAAGCACGGACAAAGGAAAAGGAAAGAAATCAATATGAAAAATCAAAGTGAACGAGACAGACGTAATTACTTGGGTGCAGGATGATAAAGAATAAAGACATTTCTCTATATTCTATCATCTATACCATGATTCGCATATATGTTTTATATTAAAAGAAAACGTATTGTGTGTAAAAAAGAAAAGAAAAAAAGAAAAGAATGCAAATTCGTTGTGAAAATTAAAAAAAAAATAAAAAAAGGCAATAAAACGAAATAATAATTGAACACAAGACAATCAATTTGGATTCCTTTTACGAATAGAAGGGACGATTTTGCGTTTAAAAAATGAAGCCTTCTGTTCTTTTTTCTTTTATCCAAAAAAAAACTAGAAAATGGCCTGATAACGACTAACAAAGTTTGTGCATGAAGCGCTTACGCGCTCTCACTCAATTCAAATCACGGTTAACCGTGTACAGAATGAAATTTATTGTTGTCAACTTTTAGGAATGAAGAATTGCACCGCGGAACAATTTACTTGTCGTTCGGGATATGGCGAATGCATCGCATTAACATGGATGTGTGACGACAATCCAGACTGTTCGGATGGCTCGGACGAGGCTGAATGTAGTAAGCTTTCACACGTGGGCTATGCTTTCTGTATTTATGTTGTTTTTTTCTCATTTTACTCAGTTCACCCCCTTGGCACCTCATTCCCCTTCCTTGCTCTCTCTCTCTCTCTCTTTCTCTCTCTCTCTCTCTCTCTCTCTCTCTCTCTCTCTTTCTCTCTCTCTCTCTCTCTCTCTCTTTCTGTTTTATATAGTCGTACGTTGGCAGCTTTGTAACCGTCGCATGTTGCACGTTGCACGATAATTAACGTTTGTTGCAGATATCCCGACTGAACTTTTTTGAACTTTCTTTTTAGTACCATGGATGCATTTCAACAGGTCCCTTTAGCGCAATTTACATGCAAACAAGATCGTGCGCTGTTTTATGCTTTCGAGTTTCATAAAGACGTTTTTTCTCTTTCTCTCTCTTTCTCTCTTTTTCTGTCGCGTAACAAGCATGTATGTAGGTATCAAGAGGTTTTAAGTACTTTCTTTCTTCTCTTTTATTCTCTAGAGACTCTCGTTTCTCTTTCGATTTTACCGCTCATAATTCTTTCGAATAATCGACCGCATGTGGTCTTAACATTTTTACTACGTGTTATACCGAATATATTCATTATATATACATATATATATATATATATATATATATATATATATATATATATATATATATGTATATACATATAGTAACTTCGAGATAAACAAATCCGTTTTAATTTGAAGTATTAATTAGGAAGCATGTTTTTTGGAGAAAGTCTGGGCTTGGATCGTAAAAGTTATTTTTCATTTAATTTTTATTTTTGTATTGGACAAACATTTGGTGCTTCATTTAATTTAATATTTTTTTAATGATCTATAACGTAGACAAGATTCATGTCATATAATTAAATTAATATCAAATATTACATTTATTATACCATATATTAAATTACTAAATATTAATTCTCCGTATGTGATGTCTTATGCATATATTTTAAGCATGATTTGCTTGAGTTATATTGCTTACAGTATCGTCCGATCTCTCGTTTAATTTTATATTATGTGCATCGTTCAGATATATATGTATTTCTATTCTCAATTCTCTTTTGTATTATTTTGAAAATTTGATTTCTTTCCTTATTTTATATGTTATTATTTAAAGTTTTTAAAGAAAAGTTAAATTCGTTATGTCAGTGATATATGAATTGTGTTTATTTTACTATATATTTGTTTAAATAAATAAATTAATACATTTTAGTTGTAGTTACGTACTATATATTAGTTATAATATATAGTTAATTGTTGTTTTTATTTATTTACTAATTTATTATCTTAGATGATACTTGTCGGTCTGATGAATTCACATGTGCAAACAAGCATTGCATTCAACAACATTGGGTCTGTGATCATGATGATGATTGTGGGGATGGCAGTGATGAAAAAAACTGTACTCCAACTACGTGCAATCCTGTGACAGATTTTGCTTGTACAGAGAACTACTGTATCACAGCACAATGGAGATGCGATGGCGATTATGATTGTCCTGATCATTCTGATGAGATTGGTTGTAAGGTACAACTTTACATCTTTTTTAATAAAATTTGTACTATATGATATAATGATATCTACTATAATATAATAAAATTGTGGAATAAAATAATTTATTCAACAATATAATAAACTAACTTTTCTCTTATAAGGGAGTTATATCTGGACAGAGGCCAAACCATTGTGATACAAAAGAATTTAACTGTGATGATGGTGTTACTTGTATACATCAAAGCTGGGTATGTGATGGCGATAAAGACTGTCCAAACGGTGCAGATGAATCGCCACAAAGATGTCATAACATTACTTGTAGACCTGATCAATTCCAATGTGAAGATCGCCGTACATGTATACCAGGTAATGTATAAAATATAAATAAGAAAGTTAAATGTTTTATATAGAATTGAATAATATTCAACTTGGCATATTTAGGTCACTTATACTGTAATGACAAAGCTGAGTGTTCTGATGGAAGTGACGAAAAGAATTGTACAATGAGAGCTGCCGTATGCAATCCATTAACACAATTTGAATGCAGTGAAGCTTCATGCATTCCCCTCGAAAGTGTGTGTGATAAGAAAATGGATTGTCTCAATTGGGAGGATGAAAGAGCTGACCTTTGCAATGTAGATGAATGTGCCAAAGATAATGGTGGATGTTCACAATTATGTATTAATCTTCCTATTGGCTATCGTTGTGATTGCAGACCGGGTTACAAGTTGATCGACAATCGAACCTGCGATGGTAAGAAAAATAAATGAAATAAAAATATATATGTAGAAAGATAATAAATAAAAATGTTTATGTTATAGATATTGATGAATGCTTAGAGCCAGGAAGTTGTTCTCAATTTTGTCGAAATGAGAAAGGAACATTTAAGTGTAATTGTGCTCCTGGTTATCTAAAAGATCCCAAAAATTTAACACGTTGCAAGGCAGCAGAAGGTCACGCAAGTCTTCTTTTTGCTAGAAGACATGATATTAGAAAGGTAGCTTTAGATCGTCAAGAAATGACGGCGATTGTCAATAACACTAAAATGGCAACAGCTTTAGACTTTGTTTTTCGAACGGGTATGATATTCTGGAGCGATATTACGGAAAGAAAAATTTATAAGTAAGTGTGTTTAAACATTTTTTTTTGTTTATATCGTTAAGAATATTAGTTAAACTTAAAAATGATTTAGAGCACCGATAGATGAAGGGAATGACCGTACAGTTGTAATAGAAGATGATTTAACCACATCAGATGGATTAGCAGTAGATTGGATATATAGTCACATATATTGGACCGATTCTGGAAAAGATACAATAGAATTAGCTAATTTCGAAGGAAACATGAGAAAAACTCTCATTAAAGATCACATACAAGAGCCGCGAGCTATTGCTCTAAATCCTTTGGATGGTTGGATGTTTTGGACTGATTGGAGTGACGAAGCTCGTATAGAAAGAGCCGGTATGGATGGTTCTCATCGTTCAGTAAGTTTTTTAATTCAAATAGTACTTAGTTCTTTAGATAATTAAATCTATAAAATTGATAACAGCAATATAATCATGATATGTTATTAATAAAATTGTAACAGGTTATTGTCGGACACGATATAAAGTGGCCAAATGGATTGACTTTGGATTTAATTGGTAAAAGATTATATTGGGTAGATGCTAAACTTAACTTTATAGCATCTTGTAACTATGATGGTTCAGGAAGACGAACAGTTCTTTATTCAACAGAAATGTTGCGACATCCATTTAGTATTACAACTTTTGAAGATTATGTTTATTGGACAGATTGGGATAAAGAAACCATATTTAAAGCAAACAAATTCACTGGCAAAGATGTAGAGCTTGTTACATCTGTAAGGTCACCTCAGCAACCAATGGTGGTACATGTGTATCATCCGTATAGGCAACCTGATGGAATGAATCAATGTCAGGCTGTTAATGGTCATTGCAGTCATTTATGTTTACCTGCGCCTAAGATTAATTCAAGATCTCCACTTCTTAGTTGTGCATGTCCGGATGGACTAAGGCTACTACCTGATGGACTAATGTGTGTAGAAAATGGTAAGGGATATAAAAATCTATTTTTAGTCATTAGTATATTGAATGTCTCAAATGAAAAAGCATGAACAATTATTTTGATAAAATAATGAATTAAGAACAATTGCATGATTATTAAGATATTTGAAATCTATTATTCATATTGCAAGATCTTTAGAGATGTTCTATTGCTATTTATTGATATGTATGTCATTTTATGGATGATATATTTATTTTCGTAAAAAAAAAAAAAAAATAGAAAAAGCAGAAATAAACTTAAATTTAATTAAGTTTCTTAATATTTTTACTGCAACTCTTTATATATTTAATTTATATCTGTTTTATTATATTCATTCGCATTACTGTTGCATGAATATGGAATATTGCAGTAACTACTACCGTAGAACCAACAACACAACAAAGTGCTAAACTATTTCATAAACTTGAACCTCAGAACATTACAACAACTATTCGTAAGTATATCTTGCATGCTTAGTTCTCATATATGTAATCATTGTAATATCACACTTTTGTGTGCATCTTATATTATACTTTTGCACTATTAATGATATAAATTACAATATTATTATTATATTTTTTTGTTCTTTTTTAATTCAAATAATTTTCTGTTAATATAGTTCATATTTATATATATTTTTTAATTTTACAAATATATTACTCCTAGATCCAATAACCTCGGTGGATACCGGAAAAAAGGATTCTGCAGGTGAATCAACAGATCCTGGTCTAGTTGCTGGTATTGTTATAGGGGTGGTATCTTTAGGCCTATTATTACTTGCATTAGTGGCAGTATTGTGCTATAGGCATTATCTTCATCGTAATGTTACAAGTATGAACTTCGACAATCCTGTATATAGAAAAACTACTGAAGATCAGTTTAGTCTCGAAAAGAACAGATTTCCCCATCCTGCTGCTACAGTTGGAGAAGAGGTATATATATTTATATATTTATTTATTATTAATATTCTGATGTTAAATTCGATTATATGTATATACATTATAAGACACATATGCACAGAACTACATACACTTAAATATTTTAATTATCTTTATTGTTTAAATAGGCTCAAGAACCATTAACGAGTCCTGGAACTAATGACTACGTTTAAGGCTTAATCTGTCAATGAACTGGGATTAGCAGACTTAAAAAAGCATTGATCATGTAACAAAATCATGTAAAAACTGATGTAATGTATTTACATCTAATGAGCCTGTTCAAATGTATGCCTGCGTCTGCCCACCTGCCTGCCAACTCAGCTGTGATTATGTTTATTTTTTGTACTGTTTATTTGTTAACAAATTTTTGTGCATTCGAATATACTATACATACATGAAACATTTAGATTTGCTCTAAGACATAAAGGGAGAAATGTCTTGGGATATATACGCATGATAACTGTTGTAAAGTAAGTATAACAAGGATTAGATATTAAATACACTTCAAATCCCGTACTTCTACATTTTTTAAAAGCTAAGTACATAGTTTCATCAAATATATCATAATATAATGTAGAGTCAAAGATATTTACAATCAGTAATATTTTGTCTCTTCTTGCACATTAAATATTAATATCATATACTAATTATGTCCATTGTACATTTATTCTATATCTATTTTATAGAAGAAACTATTCTTTCATATTGCTATTTACAAGTGTCAATACAAAAAAAAGGAAATACTTCTGTTTTTAAAGTAAAAGTATATATATATATATTTTCCAAAGTTACATAGACAAATATTTAAATTATAATATCAATACTGTATGGATGTCTATATTGGCTTAGCTTAAGTATCTGGAAGTTGTTAGCAATCTTATATTATACAGAATTCAAATTATACACAAAAAATTTCTTTATTTATTTGCTCATAAACAAAACAAGAAAAAAATACGAATTATAGTGGTTTATACATATTTCGATCATGAACAGCAATTTCTAGTTATAATTATACATAATATTTTTTCTCAGGTTAAGGTGCTTAATATCTAATATAGTATTTTACATATTTTGATTTCTATAATGAAGCTATTTTTTTTGCAGCGTGATTTGCATGTACATTACACAATATATAATTGTTATTCATTAATCTAAATATATACATATATGTTGTAAGAGATATTTTGATTGTTGTTACTTAATTATTTATTATACAAGAATTTATTTGGAAATTGTTCTTCTGATGGATAGGGTTCTATTGTCGGAGTCATATGTAAATGATGCGGAAATTAGATAATGTATGAAAAATTGTACAAATTATTAATGTAAAAAGTGTATAAACTTACACACATTTTTATGAAAATTTGTTTTATCGCAAAATTATTAAATGCGATTAAACAAATATCATGAATGTTGTGATAAAACGTATTTTTTCAACTGTCGACCATACATCTGCTTTAGTAATTATTGTAATGATCGAAGTTGGTTTTTTTTATTTTTTTTTTAAATAGTACGTTTTTTCTTTGGTATTATGTAGATTTAAGAATAAAAATTCTTATATCTGACCCCGATAGTAGTTCGATAACTCAGAGTACCAAAAGCAGGAAAACAAAAAATCCTTCTTAATTTATAAAATCAAGTTTCTCCTTTTATGTCAATTGTAAAATGCATATATAAACAGTCTTTTTAGCATTATCAATATTTCATAATAGCTGCCTACGTTCTAATATGTGGCCCATATCATGATTAAGAGACACCTTTTAGTAATAGTAAGTTAATACTCTCTTACGTATAATGGTGTGTGTGTGTGTGTGTATGTATATGTGTATGTATATATATATATATATATATATATATATATACACATTACATCAAGCAGATGTCATAAAATTAATATAGGAACACTAAGAATGACTGTGCATTTACTAAAATTTGTTTAGAGATTCAACCTGCCAATGAAATCAATGTACATGTATAGAACTATTGCCTCTGGTATAAGAGTTTTACTTACTACATATATATATGCTTTACGATTATTGTATTAGATAATTAAATGTTTCAGAAACAAATGTTCTTCTAATTAAGATTATTAGAAGTAATGTAATGCTAGATTCTCAAATAAGTCATACATATTGAAAAATAGCGAAAGATACTTAAGTGATCATTGCAAAAACATGTTTAACGGGAAGATTATAATGATATCTATATATATTTACATTAAAAAACATTACTTATATAAAGAAACTTCAAATCAAAATCTTTGTAAAGATTATTTATTGATATCATGATAGCTCAAAAAATCCAAACAAGTCGTGCAATAGAGATCATTTTTGCAAGTTTTTTATTATAATAATTATATAATAATTATAGTTATTAAATAGAACATCTTATGTTGTTTATTAATATGTATGACATAAGTACGACTGCAAGAAAGCAAAGTCCAAAATTAAATAGAGGCTCGGTGATGATTCCAATCAAAAAGTAATGTGTATAATGCGCATTAGTCGCATTTGAATGTGTGAATCTCGTAAGGCAATATCTTGTACTATCCAACCTATTTGCCAAAATTGTGTCAAACGTTAGCAATATATTATCACTACCACATAATATAAATATAAATATATATATATATATAATTATATATATATATATATATATATATATATATATATATATATATATATAATTATATTATATATATAATTTATTATAATGGTTATTGTATAAATAAATATATAAAATAAATCTCACTATTGTCATATTATCATTTTATTTGTATAAAACATAAATTTGTAAATACATAAGTACTTTGGAAAATATATTATGGGAACTTTTTATGCAAGAATTAAAAATATATGTAAAATATAAATTAAGCCTTTCAATAATTTTATTAGATTTACATTTATATTACATTTAGCTTACTTGATATATTTTTATTATCAAATAAAAGTTGATTATAAAGGATATAATTTCAAAAGATATACAAAAAGAATAGAAGAATTTAATACTGTTTAATTGTAATTATTCTTACTTTACTATCATACAAAATAGTATCACTAAGATCCTAACTGAGTATGAAACATATCTATTGCAGGATCTTCACATTCACGTGTTATTAGTATATCTCTAAATTTATCTAATATTTGCAATAATTGAGATCTTCTAATATTTTCTAAATACATTATTTCTTCTAGATGATGTCCACCATTAAAATATCCAAGCCGACACAATTTATCGAGTAACTTTCTGTCATCAGACGGAATATCATAACTTTCTGATGGATAATTATAGAACACTTCTTTTTTATGTAAAGTATGAGATAGCTCTTCTTTTACATCGGTAATTATTCCTTTATTAGTTTCATCAAAATCCCAAGAATTTTCAGTTTCATCAATATGATTTACATCAAAAGTTGCTTGCTCTTTTGAGTCCTTTAAAAAAAATAGATAATCTATATCTGTGTTTACTGACTATAAGAAAAAAATTATCATTACTTACCAGTAATACAAGACCATGTACTGTTGGCATGTATTGAACATATGTATGCAATTGCAAAAGTAGATGATTTTTGAGCAACCATATAATGACTTTTACTAATTGTGTTTGTTGCTGAGGTTGACTTAAAGGATTTAACTTTTGACTAATTGATGTTGGCAAGGAAAAATCACTAATAACCTAAAAATATATGCAGCATAGATTATGATTTGAGGAATTTTGTAAACTAATAAATATAATTCTATACATACTTGTAGAAGACAAAGTCCAGAAAATTGTTCAGAAAATGCTTCCAATAATTGATTAGATAAAATAGCATCTGGTGATACAACATAAACATTACTTTCACAAAGTGGATAAATTATTCTAGCTTTAGCCCAATAAACTAAATGTCCAGTCAGTTGGAATACTTGTGTCAATGTTAGATCTGAATCAGCTGCTAATGTTTGTAGACTTTTTAATGGATTATACATTTGAATTAGACGTCTTAATGCTGGAGAAGAATCTATTGGCAATGAATCTAATAAGTCTGAAGGTTCAATTAACAAAAGCAGTCCATGATAAGGTCTTAAACTGTTTAAACATCTGTAAATAATTATTAATATTATTTTTTTCTCAGAAATTATGCAAATATATTTATGTAAAATTCTGCTGTTTTTACCTATCAATAATCTCAGGATTAATGAAGAAACCTTTCTTGTATGATTGGTGAACTTTTTGTGGAAGACAAAACCGCACTTGTATCCATTTATTAATCATAATATTAATTATACCAGATGTACTGATACTACTGAAAACTGTTTTTAAATTACGAGCAAGTAAACTTTTCTGCAATATCAATTCATATGGAGATTCATCACTATCACTTTCACCCTCTGATCTAAAAATATATGTACATATATGTTAAAAATTTATAATTGTTATTACATGAAAAATAATCAAATAAACATTTCCTTTACCTAGCAGTAATTTCATCATGAGTTGATACCATAATCTTAATTTCATCTGTCAAAAAACCACATCTTTTTTCTTCGTGCCTTAATGCAATGCCCAATCTAAAATGAAAGTAAACTACTTATCTTTTGAATTTTGTGACTATTAAATATTTATACAGAACAAACCTTCTGCTTAGATCATAATAACATTTTACTACAGAATGACTTGCTTGAGCTTGTAAAGCAAACACTACATTAAAGAGCATAGAAGAATTGACTTCTTTAAAACCACGCTGTGGTATTAAAGTAGGATGTCCAACGAAGCGAACATCATTTACTTTCAATTCAAATTTTTGTTCACACAATTCAGGTTTAACTGCAAATAATGTTGAAAGTACTTCATCCTTTAAGCCAGTAAGATTTCCATTGTTTATGTTAGAAGTTGGAAATGGTAGAGACTGCTAATGAAGATCTAATAGTAAATTAACTACAATAACATTATTAGATAGTTAAACATGATAAATCTCGAATTCACCTGCAATAAATCTTCCGTAGTTGTCAAGGAATACGGATTTTTACGTTTTGTGCATTGTTTTGAGTCACGCACATGACTCATCATATGTGGATATCGAAATAGAAGTCTGTCACCCTTGCTGTCACTTTTTACAAGAATTATACTTAACGGGTTGATTTCCATACTTAATTATAAGAAATTGTATTTTTCTTTAAAAACAATTTATAAGCAGAACGAAATAAAGAACGATGGTGTTATTATTATTCTTAATTAAACAAAAAATAAGAAATACATTTAAAAAAAAAAAATATTTATCAAATATTTTTATTCAGAAAAAAATTGTTCGATGAAACATAACAATTTATAATAAACTACATTAGATTCAAACTTTTGACGAGTACATAATAACGTCGAACGATCTTAAACATAATTGTTTATTCGTATATGTTTACTTTTTTATAAGGATTACTCAAACGTTTGCACAATGTGCAACGCAAATGCATACTGCATTTAACCTATACTCAAATGACACTAAATTAACTGCACTAAATTAAACAATGTTTCATCATTTTTTCTTTTTATATCTTTATAAGTCCTCTTTAATATTATTATCATATTAGAATAACAAGCGTTTTAATAATACGATAAAAATAAATAATAAATGATTTTTAAATATCCTCTTTGTGACGTAATTGAAACATCATGATATAATTGATTAATTTAAAGTACTTTTTAATAGTTATATCAATTTGTTTTCTGCTCATGATATTTCGCTCGCAATGTATGCGACTTCAGCGACAGGTATGGACAAAATATGAACTACAAACGTAATAAAAGCTTATATATGTTATACCTCTCTCACGTGTACATAACAATTGGTTTAGTGAGTTAGAATAAGTAGTTTAGTAGAATATGAATTCACATTTTTCAGTCTTTCATATGTATATCTTTCTTTGATGGTAGGAATGCGTCTTGCAGTGATTCGTGTTAGATACGACGTTGGTACGCTTTTGTTTCACGATAAAGAATAAGAAATAAATATAATTAACATATATGATAATTAATATATAAATTTGCGAATTTAAAGAAATTATCTTTGAATTTAACTATATCTTATCTGTTTGTCTGTAGTAATATTATTGGCAATGTAAAATGTTAGTACTTTAGTGTTTAATCAGAATTAAAGGGATTTTGAAGATACACTGAAATATGCAGCCATTCGATAGTACTTGTATTATATGATATATAATTAGATTTCAATATATTGCAATATCGATCCAGATCTCCCTACGAGGTAGTTGCTACATGTGAAAATCCTCAGATTAATGGGACTACACTAAAATCCGCATTCACGAGGTAATCTAATCGAATGTTCGAACAAATAAAACGAAGTGTCCGATAGGACTTTTAATCATTTCCACGAACATACATGAGTGTTAGAATAACGGTGACTTTACGTTGAAATCCAAGGTGATATGAGCTAAACGAGAACTTTGGTTCCCAATGCTATCTAGAGAAGAGTCAGTCTCCACTTACGGGTAACAGGACCGTCGCAACATCAGCAGCTACATATACTCCACTTTTAAGTAGAACCGTTCGTGTATCCCGAATTTCGAACAATATAACGAAATCTATGATAGAACTTTTAATCGCGCCCGGACACCTACGCGAGTATTAAAATAATAGTGACTCTACTCTAAAATCAACGTACCCGGGATAATCAGAGCTAACCGAGAATTCTGGCTCCCAACGCTAACGGAGGATGGTTAGTCCCTCTTATAGATAATAAGACCGTCGCAATATCGTCAGCTACGTACACCACTGTAAAACTAATCAAGATTTCGAATAATCAAACAAAATCCATTATCGTAGAACTTCTATTCGCCTGTAAAAATTCAATCAATCACCCGACCGCAAATGAATCTATCCCTCGACGTTCCTCGACGTCCCTTGACGTTCCTCGATATCCCTCAATGTCCCTCGATGTCCCTCAATGTCCTTCGTCATCCCTCAATGTCCCTCGTCGTCCATAGACGTTTTTCGACTCCCTTGACATCCCTCAATGTCCTTCAATATTCCTCGACGTCCCTCGATGATCTTTTGTCGTCCTTCATTGTCCCTTGATAATCTCTTGATGATCTCTAAAAAAAAAAAGAAAAGATAAAGAACAGAAAAAGAAAGCAGCTCTTCACAATGCTGAGGTAGCAGTCCGCACAAAGACCGACACTCATGAGCCCTATCCATGGATCCCATCTGAAATTTATAAATAATAATTAATAAGAGTAGATAAAAATAAATACTTCAAAATTACTTAAAAATGGCAAGGGAAAATGGGATAGAATAATTTTCTGTGCATTTCTTCAAGAAATATTTTATAATTCTAGTATATTTAATCCATTTATCTATTCAAGTATAATTAGCAATGTAAAATTTGAGTACTTCAATGTTTAATTAGAATTAGATTAAAAAAATATTCTTGAAATATGTAACCATTCGCTCAATAGTACTTGCTTACCAAAAAATTTTGATAAATCGCAAGTATCACAGATTCAGGTCTCACTACGTGGAGACTGTTGCATCTGGAGATCCATTTATGGCCTTTAATACAAAAATCTAAGTCAGTGTATATTCAACAAGGTCGATTTTAAATCAATAATATATGATAATATACGTATACGATCTTTGTAATGTTGCTAAGAATGTGTAGTGTTTAAATAGTAACTAATTATAATACATATACCTTGTACATTGTTTGAATGTTTGTAAAATGTTAATTTATATGTGTCGAAAGTAAAATTAAATTTATTTTATATTGATCGTGTCTTATAATCTTCGTAATGTTGCTAAGAATGTTCTGTTGTTTAAATATTAATTCATTATAGATCATTTACTTCGTGCATTGTTTAAATGTTAGTAAAATAATTTTATTTATTAATTTTTCCCGAATTGGTGATCTCATTACGTGGAACTAGCTGAAAAGAAATAAGGAAAGAAAAAAAGAATATATATAAATATATATAAGTAATATGTCTATATATTACTTATATGAAAGATAAAATTCTGAATTTAATTTAATTTAATTTTAGAAAATTAAAAGAAAATGAAAAATTGTTGATATTAATTTAAAGAAATATTATTTTCTCTGAAAGAAATATTATTTTAATAACGGATGGCAAAATTTGACACACATTCCAGTAAGCTTGTTTCAGTTCCATGTGTATCTTCATTCAGTGCATTTTTAGTGATCCCTACAATTGCCATATCTTATATTTTTCGTAGCAACTTTTATATACTTTAATATAGAATTTGATTTTATTTAAGTAAAATTATGAATTTAATTGAACTTTCGAAAAGAGAAAATGTGCAAAATTTATGACTTGACTTTAAATTGATTTTATTGAAATAAAATTATGAATTTAATTGAACTTTAGGAAAGAGAGAAGTACAAAATTTCTGTATTGATTTTAATGGTAAAAATGCATAAAATATGAAATAATCCTATTTATATACGCGTGGCAATATGGGATTGGAGATGGAATGTTACGTCGTCTTAATTTTTCAAATCTACATCCATACACCCATTATCATTCCCCAAGAACATTTTGAGTGACAATATGGTAATATCAGAATAATATCATTCTGAAAAGTTTATGGTGAATTTTCAAAAATAACTCAATAGCTTATAATTGCCCTTTTGAGCTACAGTTCGTGGGAGTCTCTTCGGTATATATCTTCGTTTCTTCCAACCCTAATCTAATCGATTATCACTAAAAAAACTGTCACTACAAAATTTGATTCCAAATTCTAAGGTATGAAAAAAACCCTAACATAATCCTAACTTATCTGAAAATTATAAACGTTATCTTTTTGAATAAAAACTGATCACTACCTTTCCGAGAAATACCTTTTCGCAACGTAGGAGAAATTAAAATTAGTATATTAATAGCTGAAAATCCTGAGTTAAAAATTCATTAACTTATCATCTACGCTTACGGACTGACTCGACAAGTCTCTTTGTTTTTTAGCGAATACTTTACTCGACTTTTCTCTTTCAAAAGCAATAACTCTATTGAGACTTCTCTTTTATCCATTCAAATTGATTAAATATTTAAATAATAGTTATTTAAAAATATAAAACAAATGGACGTTTCTTCTTATAAGCGAGTATTTTAATTATTATAAAAAAATCATACATATTTTCGTTTGTAATCCAGAGACTGTCATCTTGTTCATTCTCTATTAGAACTCATGAATATCGATTCTTTACTATTAGATATAAAGGAAAGTTCTGTCGTTTTTAAACACATGCACTTTTATGCGTTGTCGATCCTTAGCAAGAATTCTAATCCGACTGAAACCGGTTTAAACAGTTAGATTAGTATATGATTTATATACATTTTTTCGTATTTTAGTCAATTTTTTAAAACTTGTAAAACTGTCAACATGAGTGAAGAAAAAATGCATTTAAGACATTATATATTGTATGAATTCCAAAAAGGGAATAACGCGATGGAGGCAAAAAAAACTTATATGACGTGTTTGGAGAGGACGCAGTAACAGCTCGAACATGTCAAAGATGGTTTGCGAAATTTCATTCGGTTGATTCTTTGAAAGATGAAACCAGATCAGGAAGGCCATTAGATGTCAATGACGAAGTGCTACACAGTATGATCAGGACAAATTCCACATTAACTTACACAGAAGTGGGCTTCAAGCTTGGAATTCATCAGACAACTGCTTTGGATCACATTAAAAGGCTTGGTTTCGTGTCCAAACTCTCTCTTCTCTCTCTACCACGACAACGCTAGAACACACATGGCAAGAAAAACCGCACAAAAAATTGCAGAGTTGGGTTGGGAAACTTTACCTCAGCCAGCATATTCTCCTGATATTGCATCATTGGACTATCATCTGTTCAGGTCGCTGCAAAACTTTCTTGATGGAAATGAATATATAAATTATGAGGGTGTCCAAATGGCAGTGGAAGAATACTTTGCCTCCAAAACATAGGATTTCTTATCCAGGGGGTTAGATAAGCTGCCAAAACGCTGGTAGACAGTTGTAACTAACAAAGGACATTATATTTTGGATTCAATTTTAAACAAAAAGTGAAAAAAAAAATTTTATTTTTTCTTTAGAAAAAAACGACAGAATTTTCCCTTACACCTAATATTTCCACGCGAGAAAAAATATTTAAAAATGTATTAAAATATTCAAAATTTGAAATAATTATAAATGCGTTTGAACAAGAAGATCTTACCTTCATTTAATAAAAAAATCAAAAAATAAGAAACCATTCACGAATAAATTTCTAAAGAAATTTACCCATCACTCAATGCTCTTCTACTAATTTATTACAATCAATAATCAGTACTGATTCGGACCTCAACATGATTGAATGATCGGAGGAACTTAAAAATTCACTTACTATTTAAGAAATTTTGCGATATCTTCAAAATACTCATTCGCGATTTAAGTAGTAGGTAGTTAAAAATGAGGTATAGGTCGACATTGAAGTTGGTCGAGATCCTTTTCATTGATCCACTAACTGTAATTCGCCGTAGTTATTTATTAACGGACGGTCACTGAATTTACTTCGCGAAACTCCACTGTCTTTTATAAATACAATCTGTGCGACTGTTAAAAATGTAAAATAATTTGCGAACAAACACTGACTCTAATGACTGCATTGCATGCAGTTAATGCAAAAACACTTGCTTAAATCGCGAAAAGCGAATAAACAAACACTGTTTCTACTTCGCGATATTTTAATTTTAGCATATAAACTAAATACACTAATTACTCATTATAGATACAAACACTTCATTACTTTATTGTTATGCGCGCGATTGCTATGAAGTTCTGAAACAGAAAAATACGAACAAAATTATTAGTATCACTGTTGTAATAAAAAAATCTATAGATTATTCAAGAAATGTATAATATAGAAATATACTTACTTCATTGTTACTAGTAGGAAAGATATTCTCAAAAATCTTCGATAATTTCACCTCAAAAAACAAAGAAAGAACAATCCAGTAACAATCGAAATCGTTCAGAGATTTGATTTTGTTGACGTCGCACGTAACCAACGAGCGCCAATTCAAAATTTAAGACTAAAAAAAATATATTGTATAAATTATTCAAGAAATATGTGATATACGAATTTAAGATTTTAATGTATTGGAATTTTATAATAAAATTATTTTAAGTTTTCCGCGCGTTTCAGTCTTTTTAATGTTTAAACAAATGTACTATTGTTTAAATATTAGTTTATTGTATTCCATGTACAACAGAAATTAATTATCGAAAGATTATCGAAAGTATTAATTTATATGTTTTCACATTTAGAAAGAGAAAGTTTCTATGTTTACGCGTCAGAGTACAAAAGAAAACTAACTCGATCATCGTCAAAGTCAAAAAAAGCGCGTTTATGTTTGTAATACACAAGGCCAATTACCCCGGAATTAAAATTTTTAAATAGAACTTTTAATTAAAATTATTTTAAATATCTCGCGCGCTACGGCCTTTGTAATGTTTAAATGAATGTACGATTGTTTAAATATTAGTTTATTGTACTCCACATATATAGCATATATTGTTTCAATAATTATAAAATTATAGAAAATATTAATTTATAAATTTACACATTTAGGAAGTGAGAGTTTCAATCTTCACGCGTCGGAGTACAAAAGTAAACTAACTTTGTCATCGTCAAAGTTAATCAAAAGACCGTATGTATTTATATTATATAAATCATACGTAGTTTTTCACGCATAATAATTTTCGTAACATTGGACACAAATTTCCTTATTTTTATCATAGAATCATCTGTCCGAAGAGTGACCGAGTGAGTTAGCATAGTTTCTTAGTGCGAGCATTGTAAAACGCATTTCTTTGCATTTGTAAATTTTCAGAAAATCTTAATATCAACTATTTATGCACTAAACAAGCAGGCTATCGCTACTTTACAGCATACATACACCATTCAAGCGTGTATATGAAAATCAGTAGTGGGGGTACGAGCTTTTTCTCTTTCGCCGTAAATTTCGAGGGGCGCCACAACATAAAACTTTTTCTACGCGAAAAATATCGTAAACAGTATTTACGCCAACAATAAGAACTAACGTAATTCTTGACCGATTTTAATAAACAATGTCTCACTTTAAAGACGAAGATTTTTTTTAGGATATATCTTTTCCGAATTTTTTAAAAAACTTAAACTAACTTTTTGAAGTGCATAAATTATTCTCGAAAAAATAATAGTCGTGTTAAAAAATGGTAACACGACTTTTTTTAAGAAAAATAAAGTTTTTCAAAAATTCAAAAAAGATATATTCTATATTAAATCTTCCTCTTTAAAATGATATCTTGTTCATTAAAATCGCTCAAGAATTGCGTCTGTTCTCATTGATGGTGTAAACCATTATAAAATCAGGGTTAGTGAACAGCCTTAAAATGAGAGCTTATTCATCAAAATCATTCAAAAATTACGTCTATACTAATTGAAGCCTTAAGTTAGTATAAAACCTGGAGTGATAAACAGCCTTAATAATTACATCTATATAGACTTATTATATGTAAATGGCATAAAAAATACAAATAATTATAATAATAACAATTGATTTAATAATATTATATTTGCTAAGGACGTTTTTATTTAACTTACATAGATATGGTGTACTTATAGTAACTAGATTTGACGATAACTGCGAATATAAAAGGTGCGTTTAGATTATTATATTGTATTTTCAATGGCAAGGGTAGAAAGGGTGGTAACTAATATATTATATTGTAGGTATATAAGTGGAAGATGTAATACTGCTTCTTAGTAATGTATCCGAAGCATGTTGTCCAATAGTGCCCTTTTTAGAGCTACGCTTATGAGGAAGAAGATTAAGTGGCGGTAAATTCGGATGTTCTATTCTCGTAGGAGAACTTACATGAGGGCGTAATGTACCCCTTTGTATCGTAAGAATACCTAAATTTAAAATAATTATTTCTAGAAATATTATATAAACAATTGTATTATATATTTTTTATATAAATATATTATATAAAAAATTGTATATTATAGTAATGTTGTATTTATATAATTAATATTATATATAAAAAATTTGTATTATATTAATAAGTTAAATTTTATTTATTTATTTATTTTATATATATATTACCTGCATCACTTGGTTCCAAAACATCGTTCAATTGATAATACTCCGTTTTTACTGATAAGGGCTCTTCGTAATCCACAAAAGCAGTATTATCAAAAGCTTTATCGTCCTTTGGACGGACATGTACTGGAGTTGTAACCGGAGGATCGGCATACGTCTAAAATATATATTTCGACGTTTATTAATTAAATATTAAATAGGTCAACCTTTTAATATAGCTTTTTTCAGATAGAAAATCTAGCCTGCTATTTTATTTTCTTAATTAATTTAACTAATTACCTACCATGTGTCTACAAATCATGCTTCTTATATGATCTAATATAGACAATGGCGGTCAAAAAATTTGTTCATCATTAAAACGTAGGACAGGTGCTTCGAGGTATATGTAAAAAAAAAAACTATTACTATACAATAATTTTATTAATAAACGAAAAGAAATAAAAGAGATGACAAAATAATTAGCAGATATGCAAAGTCAAATTTATCTTTCGTAAGTTTTTTGTTTTTTAAATAATTGTCAATAATTGTCTTTTCGTAGCGTCATAGCATTTGACCACCACTGTATTCATATATGTAAGACAGGTTCGATCTATAAAATGACGTAAAAATAAATATCACAGTGGACAAATTTTGTAAAATATATTGAAACTTTTTTTTTATCTTTCTATCAATATTATGTGCATAAAAAATAAATTGTACTTTCAAAAAACATATATATATACGTATATTATCATACTGCGATTTTTATTCCGTCATAGATCATCACACGGTCCTATACTATTTTTTTGTCCTCTTTTTCTTTTTTTTTTCATTTGCATTCAAAAGCAGCATCGTATACAAACGTAAGATTGTTAAATTGCCTTCAGTTTTACATGTTCGGTTGGTGTTGTCGAACAAGCGCGCTTGTGAAATTGTCCACCGCCGATAGTTTCATAAGTGTGTTCTTCTAAATAATGTCTAGTGGTACCACGTGGTGTAAGGGTTGCCCACATTACACGGCTATCTTGCATTGTATCAGCAGCGCAAGGATACAAAACAGCTTCATTCTGAATTCTTCCATTTTTCGTTTGCATCCCGGTTGTTGCATTTGGTATAGATATTACTCCATTTTTACCACTTCTGCTTCTGTCAAACATAAATATAGAAACACATCGACATTGATAATTCTCTTTAAAAACTTGATACTAATTTTTTAAATAACTACGTTTCCTCATACCATTCTTGATGATTTATACTTTGTGTCGATATACAAGGAATATTACGAATACTTACAATTTACATTTTAAGAGTAACGTAGCCAATATTATGCCAATCAGAATGACACCGATGCAAGATGATATTAGCACTAATAACCATGTGTCGTCAAAAACAGTGCCTAAAAAGAAAAAAAAAAGAAAATGAATTAATAAAACGATCAATTGTATACTTATTAAAAAGAATGGGAATTTGATTCAAAAAAAGTAAAGAATAGAAAAAAAATAAAAAAGAAATAAAATCAGATAATTGACATATTGATTTACCTTGTTTTGGCATTTCAATATATTGCACCCCTTCAAAATGTCGATCGCATAAGTGCTTGCAAGGACTGTCGTTCAGGTTTGGCGGGAAAGGCAGAGCGCCTAAATTTGGATAAAAGTCCGAACTTTGTTGGAGAAATTCTGGAAAAGGTGGTGGCGGTATGTGTAATATGTCTGGGGGTGGACCAAGTGGGCAAGATGCACAACTAGAATTCTTCATGATGATCGCTCCTATTTCCGAATTTCTCATCTATTCAAAAGAAAAAAATTTTTTTCTTTGTGTAAATATAATTAATATATAACATAAATAAATAAAATATTATCGAATTATATATATATATATATATATATATATATATATATATATATAAAATTTATGTACACATATATACATATATGTATATTGAATTTGAATATATTGTATAAATATATCATCACTTTTACAAATTACTTATTTTAAATGTTTATAAATTCACACATAATAACAAATACACAATAAATCAAACAATGTTTTTAATCAACGATTCATTCTTAATACTTTCGTATTCTAGAAGGAGATACTAATTTGTGCTTTATTTTATATTTCTCAGAATTATTGACAAATAATTTATGACTTACAATTTAATGGCAAATGAGTCCATTAAGATCAAAATTTCGTTTTTGTTAATATTTCAAGTATATAGCAAAAAAGAGAGTAAATACACGCAATGACGCAATGAAAATGGTATCTTACCCTGGAGTAGCAACCCTCCGTCTCCGTAGCATTACAACGAGCACTGAATTCTACGAGATAAGGGCGCAAGCGTCGTTATATTGAACGGGGCGAAAATTTCATGATGTGATTCACTACATACGTTTTTGTTATACGTATACGTGTACTTACTAGTACACACACGTACGTATGTACAGATGAGAGGGTGACAATTCATTTTAAGATAACAATTATAACTCTTTCGAATTTTGTAATTTTTCCAAAAATTTATTAACTTGGGAAAATAAAAAAAAATAAAAAAATATGTATACTTTGTCATTTCTAATTTAAACAACAGAAAAGTAATATTTATGACATCTTGTAGATATACCCTAATATTTAAAATATTTTTATTGTATTAAAGGATTAGTTTCTGTAGAGTCGATTAAATACTCACAATCTCTTTTTCTTCAACATTATTTATTTACAAAATTATTTTCGTTAAAATTACAATATTTTCTAGATTAATACTCATATGTATAAATAGACATAGAAGAATAATTACTTTCATTTACAAAATTTAAATTCGATCTATATTTTTATTTTTTTTTGTATTTATTTATAGTGTCACATAAATTACTTAAGAATTATATATACGTATCAAAGTAACTAGAAATTATATTGCATAAATGTATATTTTTCAATATAATCTTCAAAAATATTGAACGCTCTTTTTAGATCCCTTTGCAATTATCATAATTAAAAGTTCTTAATCTTTTTACAATAATGTTAGGCAGTTATAAGTTTCTTTTTTCCATTTCGTTGTACA
Organism: Vespa crabro; assembly: GCF_910589235.1. NCBI lineage: Eukaryota > Metazoa > Arthropoda > Insecta > Hymenoptera > Vespidae > Vespa > Vespa crabro. The sequence goes on from NC_060961.1 coordinate 8,140,018, forward strand.
AATCTTATAAAAAAAAATATTTACAACTACATATTTTTCCTTATAATGGATTACCTAAGAAGATCAGTTCAACTTAATAAACTTACAGATGATGTACATAGAAAGGAATAAATAAATTAATATATTCTGATGACTTTAAAATATAATTAACTATCTGAGACCTATTATAAACAATTCTACCGATTAATTTACTTATCAAAGTTCATCCTAAAAGATAATTATTATATATACATGATTAAAATTCAATTAAATTCATTTCTTTTTGTACTGGATTTAGTCTAGCCAATGTATATACAACTGATGTTGTAAAAGATTGTACATGTGATCGAAAACTTGATGCAGGTTCCCAAGCTTCATCTCTAATGATACCCTGATTTCTAAGCTGCATCAATAATGGATCTTTCCCCGTTTTTCTACATAATGTTTCTTGAAGTACAATTAATTGGGATCTCCAATATTCATAACTAGCTTGTTTAAGTGCTGCAACCCATTGTTCTACTTGATCTTCTGAACGACCACTCAGAATATGTCTTTTGTCATGTTCATCTCGAAAAGATATACTAAATGCAAATGCTCCTTCAAACATGTCAAGATTAATATTATAATTTTCCAAAACTATTACACCAGCTGGTTGTCTAGTGTCAATTTGGCCTATTTCGTTAATATTAAAATAAAATAATAGATTGTACTTTAATTTGAACCATCTCTCTTTGGATCCTGAAAAACAATACAATAATGGTTAAGTGTATCAAATGATTACATAAGAATATCAAGAACGTAATAAAATTATTATATTTTTATTGTAAAAAGATATTCAATTTAATTTTACCCACACACTATCAACATAACTTTATCGTAGAAAATCTAAAACTTCGTAAACGATTATACCCATGCAATTTATTTTAAGAATCGATCAATAATATCTAATAAACTAAAAAAAGTGACACTCTAAATGAAATATATGAATCTTCATTAAATTCAATTAACCTGACTTGTGTGCCCGTTTATGATTTAGACGCCCTTCAAAATCGGCGGCACCACTACTTAATTCTGCAAGTTCTTTTTCGTTAAATTTCATTTGGATAATATTTCTTCTTTTCTTTTCAAACTTTTCTTCTGTCAATAACTTCGCAAATTTAAATATACTACATATATATATACATATATATAAATACTCTATATTCGATAAACTGTCATAACAGTATGACTCAAACAACAAAGTAGTATCTGTAATGCGCATAACCATTCGATATACATTCGAATCAACAACGCTGAACAGTGCTGCCAAAGACAGTTATACTATCATAGTCTTACTAATATAATAAGATAGGAAAAACAATGGAGAGAATAATTAAACTTTCGAGTGCCATCTATATAAAGAAAATAGAACTAAGCTTTACTATGTATAATTTTTATTGAAAAAGAATATACAATTAGAATTACTGAATATTTTTTCGTAATTTTAATGTAAAAATGATTAATAAGAATATTTAATTTCACGAGATGGCGCACAATAAGCTTCATTTTATACCGATATTTTTAGAATTGTCAATCTTTTGAATAGCTTGAAATAATCGATGACGTACATGTGGAATCACAGTTTATGTTCAAAATATTATACGTATGAAATTGAATGTGTACAGGACCTGTGCTTTTACATCTTCCTCGTGTATTCCATAGTAAAAGGTTATTATTAAAAACGATCTTCCAAGTTTTAACTATAAACCTTATTGAGAAGATCCTTAATTCGTTTATGAACAGGAAATATATATACATTATGGAGATATCAAAATTTAACACAAACAATACCTTAAATTATATATATGCAGTACAGGTGTAATATAAGATCGATGTAAGTATTATAATTTTATTTATTTTTCTGTTTTCATAGTTATAAAGCTTACAACGTGTATACAAAGATTTATTTTAATTTATTTTCTCTCTCTCTCTCTCTCTCTCTCTTTCTCTCTCTTTTCCCCCTTTTCTTTCTTAAACATAGATATATTTCATTAATGTATAGATATTTATGTTAATTTTCTCTTTAGATATAACTACAAAGTTTAAAAAGAAGCAAAATAAAACATACTTGATGGACATAGTGAAAGAAATTGTACAAAATTTGTACATGTTATTTTGGATTATTTACTGTAATCATGATGATGTTTGAGTTTTTAAAAAAATTATTTGGATGGGCGGACGAAGGATCTAGGAAGCGTAGAGCCGGTTCTTATGGCTTTGAAAAGGAATTTGTAACACCGAAGAAACAATGTTGCAATCATAATACGACTCATACTGAAGAAGAATACTTTGAAATTGATGATAGTGATAATGATGATGTTGAACTTGATACTGAAAGCAAATATTCTTCTAAAAATTCATCTAATAGACTAAATGGTGCTCATAATAAGAAGTGTTATTCATCTTTTGAAAATTTACCTTCAACTTCCATTTCTAAATCTCCTTTTTCTACAACAAATTGTAATAAATTAAACATGGGATATTTTTCGAATAAAGAAAACAAATTAGTAAAAGTAAACATGGGCAATTGTCCTACGCTTCTAAATACTCATCAATTAAAGCAGAAAAATCAATATGGAGAATTGTTGCAAAATTTTCTTCCACGTAAGAAACTTAACAAGTCTGATGAGCGTCAACCCATACAAAAATGTATGAAAGTTATTGAAATAGATAAAGTTAATAAGTCACCTCTGTGTAAACCACAAGCTAAGTCTAACATTTCACAAATTGCTTGCTATTCAAGATGGTCTTTATTAAATACAGTAAAGAAAGAAAAGGAGAGAATAATTCCTATAGTAAAAGAAAATAAAAAGGAAGACCCTTTTCAGTTACCACCCAATGAAATACGATTTAACAAATATATTAAACATCCAATCGTGAAACCTATACAAGATAATTATATTGAAACTATAGAAACTAATACATTACGTGATAAACTAGCAGCAAAAGTTGTAACGAGAGGAGATTTTGTTCCACAAGTAGCAAAACGCTATAATGAACGTATTGAACAACATAATAAAGAAGCTGAAGAGCTTAAAAAGATGATGCTTGTTTTATCAAAACAAAATCAATTAGCACGAGAAGCAGCTTTGGACGAAAGGTTAGCACGTTCTACAAGATTATGTGAAGTGGTATTAGATGAAACAGAAGATGAAGAATATCCACCATTACCTTCTCTTACAGAAGAAATGTTAAAGGAAGTTAAAAATGCTTTTATAACTAAACCTCCTGATGAAGTTCTAGTAGAAGCTTATGGATTGAGGATAACAAGAAAAGATATTAATACTTTGGCAGATCTAAATTGGTTAAATGACGAAGTCATCAACTTTTACATGAATTTGTTAATAAGTAGAGGAACAAATGATAAGTTTCCCAATGTTCATGCAATGAATACATTTTTTTATCCAAAATTGCTTTCTGGTGGACATTCATCTTTAAAACGATGGACAAGGAAGATTGATATATTTGTTCAAGATATTATAGTTGTTCCTATACACTTAGGTATTCACTGGTGTATGTCAATAATTGATTTTAGAAATAAGTCTATATGTTATTATGATAGTATGGGCAGCAGTAATCCCAAGTGTTTGTCAGCATTAAGACGATATCTTGAAGAAGAAAGTATGGATAAAAAGAAAAAAACATTTGATACAAATGATTGGAAATTAGTATCTGTAAAGAACATTCCACAACAAATGAATGGGAGTGATTGTGGCGTATTTTCCTGTATGTTTGCAGAATATATATGTGCAAATAGAAAAATAACATTTTCTCAGGAGGACATGCCATATTTTAGGAATAAAATGGCTTATGAAATATTAAAAAATAAACTTCTGTAAAAATAAAAAAAAAACAAGTAATTGTTATAAATTAAATAGAAGCACAATAATTTGATTCATATGAAAATATCATGATCGTATTATAAAATGTTTTCATTATTTCAACAAATGTACATGAATTATAAATTTGGAGTTAAAATAATCATTACTGAAATGTGATAGTATGTACATTATTTAATACTAATGAAGTCCTCTCTATTATCTTTATTCATTTAATGAGAACATATATAACATGTGAGAAAGCAAATATAATTGAATCATAAAAATGGAGTTACTCTGATAGATAAGTCAGCTTAAGAGTGTTTTGTAGAAATTATTTTTCGTTAATTAACCGTACACATAAATAGTAATATTACTTATATAACAAATAACACATTTAGTTATTTAATAAACCATGAACAAACTGAAAATGACTTATTTATAAAAAAAATTCCTTTTATGAATATTTTAATAATATTTTAAAATAAAATTGAATACCTCATACATTGTAAATTATTTGGAATTTGTGTATGTGTGCGGGTGTAGGTGTGGGTGTATGCATAAATACAATTTATTTATATCTAAACGATGTATTTATTTTGTTTTACACGTTAAAATTATTTATTAATTGATTTTTTGTCATTATTATTAATTTATCAATGTTACGTCATATATATAAATATATTTATATAGATGTAAATAGAAAGTATTGAATTTCGCAATGGTTACTCTGATAGTTACTGCTGACACTTAACCTCCAAATCGTAGAAGATACGTCAAAAGTTGCCGGCAACAAAACTTGATAATAATTTCATTCTATTTGAAATTAAAATGAGTGATTATAAGATTATTACATCTGACTTTATAAATTTGAGTATTACAAACTCTGGTCATCAAAATTCTTGCATAGAAAGAAGATTTCAAAAGGGAATTACAATCGATGAATTTAAGGTACATATATTTGAATGAATAAGAATTATCTTTTATATTTTTGTATATAATTATATTTAATATATGGATAATAATTGATTTTTTGCAATAATAGGGAAAATTGGAATTACTCACAGGAGGAAATCCAATAACAATGACGATAGACGTATATGATAAAAATGATAGTTTGGTTTGCAAATTAGATGATGGACAACGTCTCTTAGGATCATATCCAATTGATGATGGCATGAGAATACATGTATAATATATTTGCAAGAAAAAAAGTAACATTCGTCTTGATTTTAATAATAAGATTATACAAGCATTTTAATAAAATTGTAGGTTATAGATAATTTCTCACGCACAGAAGAGGATTTGAGTAATATTGAAAAATTTGAAATATCTGAGGAAGATTATGCTAAAAGATCAGGTATAGATTTATAAGAGTTACAGAGAACAAGATTAAATAATGATGATAAGTATCAGTATTTTTTATAAGACAATATATTTTATAAAAGAATTATTATTATATTATAGATACAGTAAAGGCATTTTTAGAAAAAAATAAGTTAGGAAAATACAATGAAGCGGATATGAAAAGGAGAGCAGAAGAAAAATTACGGGAAGAAGAAGCAGAAAAAACTGCAGCAGAATTATGCAAAATAGGTGATAGATGTGAAGTTTGCGTTCCAAATCAGCCTAAACGCAGAGCTACTATTATGTATGTTGGCAAAACAGAATTTAAAGAAGGTTGGTGGATTGGTGTAAAATATGATGAGCCACTTGGTAAAAATAATGGAACGTGAGTAGTGCCAAAATAAATTATATTATGTTTCTATATAAAAAAAGAAAATCAATGTTAAGGAATATTTATTTATAGTGTCAATGAAAAGAAATATTTTGAGTGTTTACCTAAATATGGTGGATTTGTGAAACCAGCACATGTAAAAGTTGGAGATTTTCCAGAAGAAGAGTTTGATTTGAATGAAGAACTTTAATATATAAAATAGGTAAATGTCTTGTATTTGTTCTAATTAAATACAAATGTTGAATTAAAAGTAATTGCAAAAATTACTCTTCTTAAATTATTATAATTATTATTTAATATTTCCTTCGTTTTATTATATCAGGTCTCCAGTTGACAGGATGAGATTCTTCAGTCTAGAAATAATATAAACAATTTATATAAATACGAAGCCTTCATTATCTTTGTAATTGTACTGCATTTAATGTATTTGCAAAAAGTATATACCGCAGTATTATCTTCTTTATAAACTTTTATTGTTTTATCTGCTTCTGTTGTAATCATACGAGTACCAGATATGTCAAATGTGATACTGAATATACCAGCTTCGCTATCCATTGAGCCAGGTTGAACTGGAGCTTGTAATCGTTGAAAATTATATCTAAAAATTTAAATAATATGCAACAAAGTTTTAAATTAAATTTATACATAACAAAGTAAAATGTTTTATTATATTTAGATGTTTAAAATAAATTTATATTTACCCTGTTCTCCAGTCCCAAAGATGCATAGTACCATTGTCTGCTCCAGAAACTAATACTCCATCCTCATTAACAGCTAAACAATTAACTATGGCATTGTGTCCTGACAAATTTTGGATAAATTTTCCTTCTGGACATTTCCATTGTTTAATATTGTCGGGTGATGCAGATGCGAACATATACCTAAAAATTTACCAATGTTACATTATAATTTTGCATAAATTATATAACATTTTAGCCCTATAATATTATACAATAATACTAACAATGATGGATGGAATGTAACTGCTCTCACACTCTTTTTGTGATTTGTCAAAGTAGCTCTCGATTTGCCTGCTGCTAAATCCCATAAACGTATTGTACAATCATGACTCCCTGTGATCACCTGAAATTACAGATTTAATGTTAATACATCATTTATAATAACTGTAATTCATTTATATATTAACTTACTTGAGGTTCTGCTGTTTGACAAATTACACTGGCAACAGTATTAGTATGACCAACCAAGGTATGAACATTAGCCTTAGTACGCATATCCCATACTCTTCCAGTGGAATCTCTACCTGCTGTCACTAATACATCTATGCTAGGATGCAAAGCCATAGAATACACAGCTGACAAATGTCCATGATAATGTCTTATAACCTGCAAAGAATTTAATATTTTGTAAAGGATTTCTATAATGAAGTATTTATAATATAGGAATATAATTGAACCTTATTGTATTCCAAGTCCCAACATTTAACTTGACGATCTTCACCACAAGAGAATAAATATGGATGTCTTTGCGAGACTGCCAGGCCACGGACACTGTTTATGTGACCAGTTAAGGATACTTTTAATTTACCTGTTGCAAGATCCCATATCTAAAACATTTATCTTTAAATCATTATCATTTTGAAATAATATCAAAGTAAATCTATTATAAATTTCTGCAACATATGAAAATGATATCAAGAAATATAAAATAGCAATATTCTCATACTTTAATTACTCTATCTGCAGATCCAGTAGCAAACCATTCATTTCCAGGTTCAATGGCACAGCACCGTACCCAACCAAGATGACCACTTATTACTCTGTACAATTTCCATGGTGCATGCCATTTTGGCTTTGCCATAGAAGGAGCTTTTTTAATGGGTACAGCAACCGTAGTATTAGCAGTATTGCTTCCTAATGTGGATGCTGTAGTTGCTACAATGTTACTTGTTGGTGTAGAGTGATATGTTATAACCGCAGAGGGAGCACTTCTACCAAAGGATTCATCTAAAAATTATAAATTGCTTATATATTATTTTGTTGCTTATTTTAATTATTATTAAATTATTGTTAGAATATTATTATTATGATAAAATATTGAATAAAAATAAAAATTTCATACCCCCTGGTGGCGGTGGATCTGGATTGTCATTTTCATTTTGTACTTTTGTCGTCATATTGTGTTTAACACGTTCCATCACAGGACCATAACAATCTTTTGCTTTTACAGATTTTTTCATATTTTGACTATTAACAAAATATTACGATATTTTTACATATAATACACACACACACACATATATATACATACATAAATACATTTAAAAAGATTCTATTGTAAAATTTCAGATTATAACTTACAGGTTTTGATCTACAGGTGGTAAAGTACCTTGATTCAATAAAAACATATCATGTGTTCTTTTTAATGATCGAAATACAAGTGTATGCACAGAATGTCTTTGAACATCCTAAAAAAATAAATATGTAAATAAATATGTAAATAAATATGTAAATCAAATGTAATAAATGAATAAATACTTATATAATATATATAATCATTTTATTTACCATGTTGTATCGGTAGTAAATAACAGCAAATTATAATCCTATCATTTGGCTTAGTTTTAGTTTCAGGTTAAAAATTATAACCTCTCATGAGGGACCATTCGCAAAGAGAAAGGGCGATATCAGCGGTAATAGCTGAAAGCTTACAAAGAGAATTACTATCCATCAGATAAAAGGTTTTATGTATTACAGGTTAAAGTTGCAAATTAACATAAATTAATATTAGCGAACTATTAAATAAAAGATTTAATCATAATGATTTTTTATATATGACGGAATTAAAAAAAACAATTACTAAGTGGACAGTGACTCGAGAATATCGGCTAATTTCACTACATATTTGGTATAATTTCAATAATATCATTTTAAATAATATAAGAAATATCAAAGAAAAATTTCTTGGGAAAATAGCAAAAAACACATAAAATAACAAAGTTGTTTATATGGCAGAATAGCAAGTTTATTGTAATATTTTTTTTTGCTGCAAGGCTTTCATCATTTTGAGTTAAAGAGAATTTTTTATAAGCATTGTAGCAATAAAATTATAAAAAGTGCATAGTCTAAATTATACATTATTTATATTTATCCTATGTCTTAATTAAACATAATAAATACAATTGATAAAAATGCATAATTTTCTATAGACCCGTTGAATTTATTATGCAGCATGTTCTTTTGTTTTCTTTTGTTTTTTTGTTTCAGCCTCATCAATTGGAGCAGGCTTGACAAAAGGAATTTCTTCATCATATTTGGAAGGCATAAAACGAGATAAAACTTTTGGTACTTTAATACCAGTTTCTGTTTGATGTACTTCCAAAATTGCACATATAACACGAGTAACTGCACACATTGTTGCGTTTAACATATGGACATAATCAGTTGCTGTATTCATTTTCTTAGTTTGACCATATCTGAAAAATATAACATTTATTGTTTAAAATGATTAAAAATTAATTGTTGCATAAAAAAAAAATAACATACCTAACTAAAAGTCTTCTTGCTTGATAATCTAAACAATTACTGCAGGATACAAGTTCACGAAATGCGCCAGAACCAGGAAACCATGCTTCTAAATCGAGTTTTTTAGAAGCTGCATGATTAAGAGCACCAGAGACAATATTCACAATACGATAAGGAATTTCGAGTTCTTTATAAAATTCTTCTGCATTGCTGATCATTTCTTCCATCATTTCCCATGACTTGTCATCATAAGGCGAAGTTAAACAAAATTGTTCTACCTGTGTATAAATACATGATGAATTTTGTTACTGATAAAAATATACGTAATACATAGAATATTTAAATTACCTTTTCAAATTGATGAACTCTGAAAATTCCTCTGGTATCACGCCCATGAGATCCAACTTCTTGTCTAAAACAAGTAGAAATTCCGGCATATCTTACGGGTAAAGCATTTTCAGGAATCCATTCATTCCGATGAAAGGCAGCAATTGGTTGCTCTGATGTAGCTATCAAGTACTTTTCTTCCATGTCTTTATCTTCATTACGTTCGCTACTTTTACCGATGACCTATAAGAAAAAAAATAAGTTTATTCATTTAACTGCTAAACAATATCTTATATAAATTGTACCATATATATATATATATGACCTTATATAATTCCTCATCAAATTGAGAAAGTTGCGCGACTTCTTGCATTGCATCTTTGCGCATGAAAAACGGAGTATATAACGGTTTATAATCTTTTTCAAGTAATTTTCTTAAGGCTAAATCTATAAGCGCTTGTTGCAGAAAAACTGCAGGTCCAGTCAAAAAATATCCCCTTCCGCCGGAAACTAAAGTTCCACGTTCGCCATCCATTCCATCAATCATATGTATCAGATCTACATGAGAATATTTCTTTTTCTCGGTACAATCCCCGTAAGTTCTTTCTATCTATAATTTTTAAAACATTTGTTAAATATATGACATATATTTGTATCGTTCAAAACTAGTTTATACATCTAACAATTCATATACCTTATTTTCTTCTTCATCGTTACTGACTGGTACAGATTCGTGTAAATGATTGCCTACTTCTCTAAGTGCGTTATTTCTTTCAGATTCTGTTAAACTTAAATTTTCGTCGTTACGTTGAATAGCAGTATCAATCAAAGTACGAATACTTTTGATCTGTTTGACAGTCAATGGTTTAAGATCATTGGATATAAGATTATCTAAATTGTTAACAATTTCTTCAGGTACTTCATCACTATTGCCGACAGGCTCTTTCTTTTTCATTTTTTCACCTATTTCCTTGCTACATAAATTTTTAACTTTATTTAAATTGTCAGCACGGTGACGCAGCTGTCGCCAATATTTGTCTTTTTCCACAACTAAATCGACTAAAGCTACATCCTTGAAACGTTTCTTTTGATTTTCACGTATTTTTTCAGGATCAAAACCTTTATCTTGTCGAAATAGATCTAAATCTAACACCATGGTTATTGAAATATTTTAATTTCTTTTAGATTTAAATCCAATGTCTATTCCACGTGGGACCGAGTACCGACTGTGTAGCACTTTATACTGATGTGTTCTAAAACTCTATATTTTATGACTACAGACCTCTATCTTTTTATTCACTCTTATACAAATATCAAAATTTAAACATACACACACACATAATATATAATCAATTAATATAATTAAAAAACAATCATTATTTTAATTAAAACATTATAATTATACGAAATATTAATAGATTTTAAAGTACGTAAAATATGGATAATAAAATATATCGTAAATATCGTAAAGAATTAACATACAAAAAATATAGTAAAAAATTTATATTAACACAAGAGATAAATTTAATACATAAATCGGCTCAAATTTATATGCAAAGAAACATAGCATAATCCTAATCAATATAAATAATCATATTTTATATATATATATATATATATGAAATTAAAAGGTTATAAATGCAAATTTCTTATATAAATAAATAAATAAATTTTGTTACGCAAAATGAAAGATATTAAAACAAAAAAAGAAAACTAAAAATTGTTAATTGGTAAAATTCAATAAATATAAAATAATATTATATGATATAAAAACGATTGCGTCGATAAAAAAAGGAAAAAAATTCAAATAATTCTACAATAAAAAAACGTTTTTATCATTTATACAGGATATTTTCCATAAATTTGACCACTTCTGGTACGTCGTACAACCCATTCTTCTGATTTAGCAGCTTTATTTAAAATCCGTAAGTTCGTTTGCGTGCTTTGAGAATGATGCAAATCTTCAGAATGTACCTTTGCGATCGAAGAGCCCGGTAAATTCAAATTCTTCGATCGCTGTGATTTCATGCACATAGATTGAAGAGAACTATTACTTGATTGAAGAATTTCTTGGGAAAAAAATGTATCACCACAGGAATGTAAAGTATCTGTTATCCTGGAGTTCGCATATACCATTGGCAGATCATTAGGTCTAAATCAGATCTATTATTCAAAAAATGTAATGTTCTCATAATAACATTAAATAATTATAATTTTTCATTTAATACGACGGAACTCACATGGAAATGTTAGTACCCGAAGCATAAAGATTATTATCGTTCTTGAAAAATTTTTCAAAAATTATTAGGATAATAAATGATAGAACACATATAAAAGGTAGAGTTATTAAATCCGAGGATATATGTTTGGGAATGTTATTACAAGTTGATTCCAGATTATCCATATCATCGTTGTTTGATTCACCAGGCCATGGGAATTCATGTAAAACAGTATCCTTTAAGAAAAACGTATAAAAATAAAAAAATAAAAAAAAAAGAAGTGCAAAAACAATTTTTAGTCTATCACAAAATATATACGCATATTTCTTTTTATAAACATTTTTTTAAGGTTAAATATAGAAACGTACGCGTATGTAAACATAAACTTCAGGAAGTATCAGTTGTAAGAGATAGTACACATCACTAATATTTCCCACCATAATGAATATGTTGTGATATAAAATTAATCAATCGGTTATGATATAAAATTAATCAAATTACGAAACCGTTTATTACGATTATGCAAAATTTTCTAGTAAAATTTCTTGTTGCAATATTTCAATGTCAAACAATGAGCGAGAGTCACGTGTCGATACAACATATATTACTTATTTGCATAATAAAATGGGGAATGTAATATTGATAACAGTAAAAATGTGTTTCCATTACTTTATTACAATTATTGTATACAAAGTGAATTAAAATCACTCAAAGAGAACGCAATTACCATTTTTCAGTGGTTGCACCTCCCCAACTTTGAACAGTAGCAGATGGTGTAGTAGACCATTCTTCAGTTGCCTAAAATTATACAAATAAAATTTAAGAATTAAATTTTTTTTTCTTTTTTAGTGAAAGGAACAATTACATGTGAACATTATAATTAAAAGATTAAACATACTTGAGACGCCCAATCACCACCGGTTTGGAACGCTGGTGCAGCAGTAGCAGCAGGAATTGCTGCTGGTGCTGGTGCTGCTACTTCATCTGCCCAATTTTCAGCAGGTACAGCATCAGCGTCAACTTCATTAGCCCAACCAGGTTCTGCTGTAGTTGTTGCTTCAACAGGAGCCACGAATTCCTTAGCCGGTGCAATTTCTTTTGCTGCTTGTTCTTCTTTCTCAGCCTAAAGAAGATTTAACATTATGTTTCATTCAAAATTAACTTTTAAATTGAACAAATAATAATCAATAAATATACAAACCTCTTCGGGATCTCTATAAAAGAATAAATCAACGACAACATCCCATTTGGTTTCACGTGGGATAGAACCTCTTAGTCGTAAAACTTCTCTGGCAAGAAGCCACCACATAAGACCAACACTATGGAAACTCTTAGTATTGCAGGGAATAGCAATGTCGACAAAACGTAAAGGTGAATCAGTATTGCAAAATGCAATAACAGGAATGTTCACATAGCTGGCTTCAGTAATAGGTTGGTGATCAGTAGCTGGATCAGTTACAATGAGTAAACGTGGCTCCCGAAAAGCAGCCTAAAGTTAATACATAAAATTATTATAATATTTGTATATATCTTCACTTGTTATTATATTTTTTTTTTTAAATAAAATCAGAAAAGATTAAGCCAAAAAAAGCAACAAGTATTGATTCTGTATGAAAAATAATCATCATAAATTGAAAAAATAATACAAAATGTAATTGCAAGCTGATTTCATAACATTTAACACCTGAATTTGATTAGTGAATGCACCAGGCGTAAAACGTCCAGCAATAGGAGTGGCACCAGTATGAGCTGCGAATTTCAAAACTGCTCTTTGTCCAGCTGGACGACAACTGATAACAGATACTTCGCTAGGATGCTCAATGGCAACCACAGCACGTGCAGCCAATAATAATTTTTCCCATGTGTGACGAAGATTGATAACATTAACACCTGCACCTAATAATTAATATATGACAGCTAATTACTATAATTATTGATAGATTTTTCTATATATAAATTATACGACAAAAATTAAATTCTTATATATAAATTATACGACAAAAATTAAATTCTTATATATAAATTATACGACAAATATATCTTACCATCGACTCTCTTTTTATACACATACTGTTCCATCTGGAAATTTACATTTTCTGCACCTAAATGAGTGCATGCAGCCAACATTTTGGTTACATCGTCCTCTTTGAGGGCTAACACTTCTAGACCTCCTGACATCTTAACGTTGTGGTTGAATTACGATTAACCTGCAATACATAAATATAATTAAAATATCAGCAATCCGTAATCAAAAAATTAGCATTGTTAATTTTTAAACGATTATTTTTATTAATTATTATTATATATTTGTACATATTAATTATATATACACGCATACATATATAGAAAAAGCTAACCTCAAATTATTTTTAATATAAAAAAACATTCTTTAAAAATAAAATTATATTACGATTATTTCTCATACTGTAAAATAATAATAAATTTATATGTACAAAATGTGATTTTTTACATATACATATATATACGTTTTATTAACTAGCCACGTGTATCAGTACAAAATAAACTTCTGATTTTATTAAAAGTGCATATTATTACAAATTTTATTAAAGTATATATGCCAAAAAGTTTTAAATAGGTAATTATGCAGAAATTCTTTGATAATTGAAAAAAATGTAATAAATAAAATAAAATATTAATTCTAAACTTACGTTATACAATGCCACTAGGAGACTTCCAATCGGAAAGGAAGTGAACACGTTAGCTTCGTTTTAGAAGCGAAGATAAAGATGGAAACTGTAACTACACTAGTTTTTTCATTATAAAATTTATATATTTAAAAGTAATAATTAGAAAAAAATAGTCATGTTAAATTATTATTTATTTAATAATATTTGTTTATGAGAAAAATTTAATGATATATATGAAATATATTTAAAAATAATGAGAGAACCGGAAGTTTTAAATTTTGGTTTGAAAAACTTAGGGATGAGAGAAATTTTGGAAGTATTGGTAAGATTGTCAGCCACGTCTGATGAATGCCCCTAGACGCCATAAGAGTACGCCACGTTCATGTCTCTTATTGTCAGTAACCTGCAGTAACCCATTTACCGGCACAACGATAGGGATTTGTAAAATAATCATAAATATTTCTCTTAGACAAATCTAATGATAAAAAGTATGTTTCGAAGTTATCTAAATACTATAATATGGAGTTCCACGCTATTCTTGATTTTACACATTCGTTTTCTTAATGCCGCCGACCTCGTGGATCCGGATTTAAGTTTAAAGATAGTGGAAAAACATATTGACTTGCAATCACAATTAACGAAGATCACAACGAGAGTTATATTAGAAAATGGAAGTAAAGATCGACAAATACGGCATTTTTTATTTGCTATTGATCCTGGCCACAAAGGCACTCTCAGCTACATATCTGCTCAACGTGAATCTGGAAGAATAGAACTTAAAGTAAAAGAAGCTAAAGTAGACAAACATCCAGATAAGATTTTTTATTCTATCGATCTTAAAGATCCATTATCGCAAGGTCGTACAATGTCTGTAGAAGTAGAAACTATATTTACTCATGAACTTATACCACATCCTAAACAGATTACACAAAAAGAAAAACAACTTGTGAAATACATAGGAAATGTTTACATTTATTCTCCTTATGCAGTTGGAAAACTGACTACAACAGTATCATTACCTAGTCGCAATGTTGAAAGTTATTCAAAGATAAAACCTGTGTTCCAAAGTGATTCTACAATTACATATGGTCCATATGAGAAGTTATCTCCATTTTCTTATGAAGAATTAACAGTACATTTTGAAAATAATAATAAGTTCCTTACGGTTACTAGAATTGAAAGGTCTATTGAAATATCGCATTGGGGTAATATAGCCGTAGAAGAGAGCATAGATTTAGTACATACAGGTGCTCAACTAAAAGGATCTTTCTCTCGCTATGAATATGCTCGTGAAACTAAATCTGGACAAGCAAGCATACAAAGTTTTGATACCATTCTGCCTGCTGCAGCTTCTGACATTTATTATAGAGATGAAATTGGGAATATTTCTACATCACACACACGTATTAAGAAGGATTCTGTGGAATTGAATTTAAGACCAAGATTTCCGTTATTTGGTGGATGGAAGACACGTTACACGATTGGTTACAATGTACCGAGTTATGAGTACTTATTCCATTCTGGAGATCAGTATGCACTAGAAATGAGATTATTGGATCATATCTTTGATGACATGGTTGTAGACGAGTTAATTGTAAAAATTATTCTACCTGAAGGATCACGTAACATAAAATTAAATTTACCGTATCCAGCAACACGTCTGCCAGATAGTTTACATTATACTTATTTGGATACTACAGGCCGTCCTGTAATTTCTGTTACTAAAAAGAATTTAATTGAAAATCATATTCAAAATTTTCAACTAAAATATACATTTCCCCGTCTTTTAATGTTACAAGAACCATTACTTGTAGCACTTGCTTTATATTTACTATTTTTGTTTGTTATAACATATGTAAGATTGGACTTTTCAATTGATAAAGATGAAATATCAGAAAGTAAATTACGTATTGCGGGTCAATGTGAGAAAATATTAGCTGCACAAGATCGTAGAGTTACCTCATACAATGAATTAGATGACCAACTAAATTATTTGAAAACAAGTAAAGATGCTAATGCATTTTTGTCTGCTGTAAAAAGCATTAATCAAGAATACAAAAGTGCAACAAATGCTGTTACTGAAATTGCTCAACGTTTAAAGGGAGAATCAGGGGATATGCATGAACGTGTTCAAGAACTCCAAAAATATGACAAAATATTGAAAGAATTGTACAATCAACAACAATCATTATATGTAGATAAGTTAGTTCCAGGAAAAATTGGACGTCAGCAATTTGTTGAAGCAGAAACAGCTATTACAAAGAAAAAAGAAGAATGTGTAGAAAAAATAAATTCTATCGTTAAGTCACTTCAATAATACAACTTTCAGGATTATTTGTTTAAAACATTAATGCGTTTCAGAACAAAAGACTTAGTAATAATGGTGCATTTGCAATACAGTAAGTTTATTATCACGTTTGTAAATTAATCTTAAATAAATTTAAAAAACTATAAATGATTATTGCATAATAAATAATATGGCATTAATTGTACTATAAGATTTGTAATAAAGAAGCGTATAAAAATAATTCACACTTCGGTTCCTTAAATATATTGATTTATCTATTTATACAAATCTTTTGTTATGATAAAATATTAAATATAATTTTAAAAGAAAATTATAATATAATTTAATATTATTGTTATAATTACTTAATAGTTGTTTTTATTTTTATCTATAAATTTATTTCATTTAAAAAATAAAATTCAATAATCGAAATCTATTTTTTTTTAATGCAATACAGTAACACAAAATATCAAACTATCGTATAATCGTTTTAATATCGATAGAGAAATCTCGAATTTGTTATCATATCGCATTCTCTCGGTTGTCACCCCTGAAGTTTATCTCTTAACAAATTTCGCAAATGAAGTGTCGGTCTTAATAAAAATCGCACCAATGATAGCAAAGTATTATTTTTAACATAAGGGAAATGAAAACATCAAACTTTGGAAACAGTACAATCGTCCATGTGTCAACTCATAGAATCTGTTATCTGAAGGACACCTGCTAACCTCTCAGGGTGTGCCGTGCCTTTTTTCGATTGTCATTCAATAATCATATTTTATGCTTGCTGCCAGAATGACTAATTTACGCAAATTTATAGGTATCATATATATCTTTTTTATTTTAATTATTTTTTCTTATAAATGTAGCTATATTATAATTATTACGATATCCATGTTTATGTAAAAAAACATTGAAAAAATGTGAGATTACATTAATGTGATCATTAAAAGTATACTCCATATAATTTCATATTTTGACAGATATCGGAGCAAATCTAACCGATCCTATGTATCAAGGAATCTATTATGGTTCACAGAAACATCAACCGGATTTAGATAAAGTTTTGGAGCGTTGCTGGGACAATAATCTTTCCAGAATTATTATTACTGCGGGTAATATGGAGGAATGCAAAAAAGCTTTAGAAATAGCTAAAACGGATGGTGAGTTTTCTTTTTCTTTTCTTTCTTTTTTTATTTTTTTATTTTTTTGTTTGTAAATAAATAAGCATGCAAGAAATCTGTGGTGACCAGGTGTCAAGATACTATTAAAGAAATGGAGCATTGTTACTGTCGCGTCTCTCTATCAGGAACGATATAAAGCTATCTGTACATAATTCTCATGACTATGAGTAAATAGATTTTATATTATATAAAATAACTTATATTTATTGTCATTAGATTTTAATACGATCATTGTGCAAGAAGGAAATGCTGAGAGAGAGATGCAATAGTTGCTGTGATTCTGTTCTGTATCTGCAACAAGAAAATGCATGCAAATGGTATTATACATTAACTTATGCTATAATACAAATATTTCTGAGGTACAATATTTTTATATTATTTTATCAATAAATTTGACTGTAACACAGCTGAATATATTTAAATGTATATTTCAGAAAGATTATTTTCAACTGTTGGTTGTCATCCAACTAATTGTAATGAATTTGAAGAGTATGAAAACCCAGAAGACTATCTTAAATCATTGTCAGATCTAGCAATGGAAAATAAAGATAAAGTAGTAGCTATTGGAGAGATGGGTTTAGATTATGATAGATTGCAATTTTGTTCAAAGGAGATACAAAAAAAGTATTTTGAAATGCAATTATCTTTATGTTCAATATTAAAATTACCAATGTTTTTACATTGTCGCAATGCCAGTGAAGATTTCGTACGCATTCTGAGAAAGCACAAGGATAAAATAACTCCTGGTGTAGTGCATTCTTTTGATGGCAATCCAGAAGAGGCTAATTCTATTTTACAATTGGGATTATATATCGGTATTAACGGATGGTAGGCAGTTATTATATATTTGTACATTTGCTATTATTTAAACTTGTATTTTTCAGTAATTCATGTTAACAGTTCTCTCAAAACAGAAGATAATCTCTTCTCGGTGACTACTATTCCATCAGATAGGCTTATGATTGAAACAGATTGCCCTTGGTGTGAGGTCAGGGCAACTCATGCTTCCGCAAATGATGTCATTACTCATTTTCCTTCTGTTAAAAAAGAGAAATGGCGACCTGATCGTATGGTTAAAGGAAGAAATGAACCATGTACGATAGTGTAAGTAATTCGTGATATTAACATGTTTTATAAGATCAAAAGGTAAAAAAAATATTATTTATTTATCCTTATTTGCAGTCAAATACTGGAAGTACTTGCTCGTATTAGGGATGAAGAAGAAGAATATCTCTGTAACCAAATATATAAAAATACAATGAAAGTATTTTTTCCAAACGATTTATAAGATGTGTCACAGTGAATGAGTATCACAATGAATGAATATTTGCATGATTGTCGAGAATGTGCTATCCATACGCATTTTATATGCGTGCCGTATTCATAATGAATAATCAGGGATATAAATTGAAAGATCGTGTAAGCAAGAAAAGAATTCACCAGAGGCATTTACTGATAAAAAAAAAATCCAGAAACCACATTTTTACATGCATAGCTTCGTGGTTATCTTTAGATACCACATTCCATTGATCTCTTCCTACATAAAACAACAATATAATAAATAAGCATATATGAACAAATTTTTTGATGTATTTGGTTTATTGTAGACTATGTCTGCAAATTAAATTCATCAAAAAATCTGTTCATATGTGCCTACCTATTCTTGTTAAAATTATTACTATTGCCAACCACCTTCTATCAAGATGCACTATCATTGGTATTATTATAATTCTTATTAGTATCATTACTAATTAATATTATCATATTTATTAATAATAATTGTTTATTGCTAAGTTTATTAATATTATTTACTATATGAGTATTATCTATATACTTGTATTTAACACTAATTGCTAAAACTCATAGAATTATAAAATTAAGCAAGTCGTTTTCTCTATATTTGTTTTTATTACTACTGTGAAAACATTTACAAATTGTAATTTTTTAATATTTTGTTATTTTCTATGTAATGTTGTTTTAACATTTAAAAATTGTAGTTTCTAAATGTTTGTGAAAATATGGAAAAAATTATAATTTTATTTAATATATTATTTAATGAGTATACTAAAAAAATCAAATACATTAATCAATATATTACAAAAAATATTAAATGAGTTTGGTACCAAATTAAGATTTAGTTCTTATTAACATCTATTTCACAATAATAATGAAAAGTTACAAAAAAGAACTTCATATTTACGCAGAATCTTCGTCGTACTAATTTAAAACATTATGAAATATTTTAAATGCCAAAATTGGACAAGATATATTTTTGGAATATCACAGGTACGATGGCCGTCATGACATGATCATTGAAACTATGCAACCTTTTCACATCTTAACAAATAAATGCAGAGATAGAGGTAATTTCATTAACAATGAAATTAGTTGGAAAGTAAAGAATTCAGTTTGTTCATGAAACTTTAGAAAGTGACTGCATTTTTTCATATACCCAATGATAAGTTTGACTAGCATATGTCTGTGTCACATCTATAGCTCGATTGGCATAATTCTGCAGATTTTCTGGACTGAGGTCACCACTAAAACAAAACGAAAAAAGAAAAAAAAAGAAACAAAAAATTAAATTTTTAGTGTTATATAATTTGATATTATATTAAACTTACACAAAAACATTTGTTCGTAACCAATGACTTGCAAAATCGAAGGTTTCAATAAGTTTCTCTCCCGCTATTATTGAATAAGTTTTAGCAAGTTGAAATCCTTGAATACTTTGCTTTTGAATTTGTTCTATCATTCCCGGAAAATAATGTTCGATCTACAAAGAAATAAAAAATTCACACATTTGGCATAAAAAAAAAATAGTTTAAAAATTATATATATATATATGTGTGTGTGTGTACATACTGTTTCATGTACCATAGGGCCATGTTTCTCTACATGTGCTGCTGCATTATTATATAATCGTATAGAAAGGTTCCTTGTCACAATATATAAATCTTTTCCTAATTTGATATACGGTGTAGAGAAGTTAACAGCAGCTTTATAATATTCTGGTGAACTATCTTCTATAGTTTTAGTTATTTTACTAGTATACATTTCGGTCATCGACCAGATTTTCAAAGCTTGTGCAGTTATTCCACTATTTTTTAATAATTTTCCTGTATTCGAAGCTAAAACAAATAATAAGCAAAATAATTACTACTAGTAATAGATAAAAAAAAATATTTGTTAATTATAAAACTTACCTTCAAAACTACCATGTTTTTGACAGTCATAAATTAAAATAGTACCAATAAGTAATAACAGAAGTATACTTCCTCTTTTCCAAGGGAACTTTCTATCAGTGGAAGCAGTCATTTTCTTTAATATTGCCTAAGAAAAAAACGTAAAACAAAATTTATGATAAATTTGTGTTTCAAAGATAAAATCAATATCAAACAATGCCAAGGTTTCAAATTGTATTAACGGATTTACTATTGGCGAGAAAAGGCGAAAAAATTGTTATCTAATCCTCCATTAGTTACATATTACAGAGATGAGAATAATCGATTATAAATTTTACATCGTTTGCTTACTTTAGAGATTGAAAAAGAACGAAAATATTTGCTTAATTATATAAAAAGTTGACGTAGGAAATAGAGAAGCGATCGTTTCGTATATGTCGTCGAAGATAATAGATACAACCGTACATACCATGTCAATGTCGTTACTGGCGGTGTCGAGGGGTTAACATGCGATCGATAGTATGCACTCGAAAAATAACTTAACCTCAAAATTAAATAAATGTAAAAAAAATCTGACCAAAACAACTCGTGATTTACGATTTAAAAATATTCGAATGATTATATTTAACGTTTATTTATATTATCAATCGTTTTCGAGTGATAATCAACCAATAATAACATTTACTTGGCGTTATATTATTGGACCAAGTGTATTAGGAAGCGTTTCTATTGGCGCGCTTTTTTTTCAAGAACATTATATATACAAACACGTATCACACGATGTTAAAGCTAACCGAGAAGATCAAAGTTCGTCTTTAGTTTCTTTAATTCCGTCTGAAATTTCTCTGGAAAGATTTACGCGTTCTGCTTTCGAATGGAATTTACGACGTAACAGGATTTGTTCGATTTATGGTTTAGTTTTAGTAGTTTCTTTTTCTATTCGAGCGTTAGTAATATTCCATGTTATATATACATACTCTATTAACTTAACGGAAAAAGATTTCTTCGAAATATTTTTGAAATACCTTTTTACATTAATACAGGAAATGTATTTTTTTTTCTTTTTTTTTTTTTTTTCAACAAATCATTGACCATCAAAAGTTGCAGATATTTAGATATTTTTTTCCTTATTATTTATTTCAAAATTTATTTGTTACTTTTTAAATCAGATAAATAATACTAAATAAAAATTAGGATATCATATATATATATATATATATATATATATATATATATTATGCAATAAAACATGAATAATTTTATTGCAAATATTCTGATTATAAAATATATCTATACATCTTTTAATGGAAGTGGTTTTATCATGTTTAATAGTAATATTTATAACAGAATTTTGAGAAAAATTATAAAATATATTGAACTTACTTTGCATATTTTAGTACAAGAATGAGCAAGGCTTTCTTCTTTCCCTCTTTTCCACTTCTCATTAGTATTTTGGAAGAATAAAAGAGTTTCTTTGAAAGATTTTGTTTTCAGATTTGAATATAAAGAATCCCATCTGTTATCTATAAAAAGTCAAATAAAAATGTTCAATCATTGAAACTTAATTAAATTAAATGAAATTAAATTATAAATAATATATACTTACCAATATATGTTAAAAGAAGATTAGATTGATATAGATTCTTTGGATAAAGAGATCTCCAAGTAGAAAGGCAATGGACATCTGTAATAATACAAGCTGCAAGTGCTTTTACTAATTCATCTCTATAGCTTTGAGTTATTTTCTGGTTGATTTTACCAATCAGTATTTCAAAGAATTTGGAATAATTTATACTTTTATTTTTGAACAATATTGACTAAAAAAAAATTGTATAATAACTTTTTGCTATTATTTTTAATCTTTATATTTTAATTACTTCATAAAAAGAAACTCACTCTCAATTTTTCAATGCTAATATCTATTTCCTTTCCTACAGTAAGAGGAATGTTAAATTTTCCAAAATAAGTATCTTCGATTATATTTAAATAAAGATCTGGATTCAAATCTTGTACATCCTCATGACCAAAGACAAGATCATTTAGTATTTGTACAACATAGTTGGCATAACTTTTTGTTATCAATAGAGGAGACATTACTTCATGCCATACTTTTAAACCAATAGCCAAGTCTTTTTCGCCAGCTTGTGATAGTGCCCAAAGTAAGGATAAACCTATGGCTTTTCTATTTTGATAAGAGTTTCTTACACTGATTAGTTTAGAAATGTTTGCTATAGTCATTTCTGGATTCACACGTGCCAAAAGTTGCAAAAATATTTTATGACCCACAACAGCCGTTCCTTTGGCCATATCTGTAGCCATAGTAGTCAAAGTAATTTCATAAAAAAGTTGAGTGGTTTGTTGACCCGCCATTGTAACGGCTCTTTCCATGGTAGATGATATTGATTTTGGTACGATACATAATGGATAATCTTTAGGTTTTCCGGAAAATATGGCATCTTCTTTCTCAATTGGTATCTTTATATTAAGATATGCAACGAGATTCTTTAACCATATTAGTGGAGCTTCTGGATATTGGAGTCTACCAGTAGTTAAGATATTTGAGAAATCATCTACATTTATCTGTAAACATAATAAAAGCAATATATATATATATTACGTTATAATACAAAAATCAAATTTTAAATAAAAATCTATGTATATACCGCATTAAGTGCATCCTTTATCGTCTTTGGTGGTTTCTCCTTGGGTTCTTGCTTTTTTTTTTCTGCCTGTTGTTGTTGTTGTTGCTGTTTTTGTTGCCTCTTTTTTTCTTCATTCTCCTTTGTTTTATTGTCCTTCTCCTTTGCTGGTTTTTTATTTTCCTTATTGCTATCCAAATTGTCGTACAAAGTTTTCACTTGACTTAGTGGAACTAAAAGAGAAATAGTTATAATCTTCCACACTTTCACTCAATGAAAGTTATTTTTTAATTGCATGTATGGTGTAGAGATGACCCACATTTCTAAATACGGTTTGATAAGTATGCAAATATATTGTATGGAGACAATAATAAGTCATTATTCAAAAATTTATTAAAGGATCAAAAAGAGTTAAATTTTATTGGTAAAAAAAGGTAATATTGATAAACATTGATTTAGGTTAAATGTTGTCTTACGGAAATCTTCGACTTTTGGCGCGTTTTCGATAAATTTCTTCTTTTCGGCCTTCGTCAATTTAGTTGGCTTTCCATTAGAGCGATCTTTTTTATTTTTTCCAACTACTTTCCAGCCGCCAGACGACATCGTGCAACGAACGTGATAAACAATAAGGCAAATGACAACACTGTCTCGAAGGCACTGAAGTGGCGTTTGTTGGCAGTTTGTTGCCGACTGAAACGTTGTACGTGTCACGCATGCGCACTTTCATATTTGCCACGCGCTGACTTTTACTCTGCCATTAATAAAAAAAAAATGTTTTTTTTATGTACATCTCGTGAGCAGTAGATAGATGTTTTTCGGTAATAGGATAATTAAAATGATGATATTTATTAGAGGGAAGGTAAGTATAATTGTTTCTTTAAATTTAAAATCAAAACAAAAGTTAAAAAAATTCATTGAGAACTCTTTAGAAGAATTCCTTTTAAAATAATTATAACGGTTCATCACATAAATATGATTATTGATTAACAATATTTATATTACTTCGTCCCAGAAGTTTAAATATAGAAGCGATGTATGTGTTATATTATTAAACGATGACGCATTGATCCGCGTCATCGTTTTTAATTTTTTTTTATATCACTCACGTGACTTCTATGAAAAAAATTTCAAATTATTTTTCACGGATGATCCAAAAAACATTTTACTGAATTCAATTGTAAGTAGTGTTAGTGAGTCGAATTTGAGGGAAATAGTAGGCTATCCGATGTTTATTATAGATAGATTTAAAAATGGCGGGCCAGCAAAAAAGGAAGTTAGAAATAGTAAAATTTTGAAAAACAAAATTAAAACTTAAAATATTTTTAATCTGACATAATTTATAAATTTCATGCTTTATTGTTTTGTTTTTTTAAATGATTTTTTATGTAGCATCGTTCTTAAATTCATGATGCTCATTATACAGAATATTATATTCTAATGATCGCGGTAAAAAAGAAATATAGAAAAGTTCTCTCAAGTAGATATCGATAGGTTGGTATGGGGGGCGTTAGAAGTTTCAAATTTCACGGGGCGTTTTGTTAATTGTATTCCGCTGCTAATGAACATCCAATTTAGTCGATTTGGAGCTGTTGGCTCATTTTAATCAAAATGAGGATACTGTGGTTGTTCGGTTTCTTTGTCATCTTGATGGAACGAACTAGTATGTGAATGATAAAGTTTTAGTACTATATATATAAATTTGTCGTAAAAGTGTGATTTATTTATTGTCTCTTCTCTAACTCGTACTATATCGTTACATAATGTGATTTTGGGAAAATGAACAAAAAAAAAAGAAAATGTTGGAATTTATGAATTTAACAAAAGAAAAAAAAGATGTGTAAAATTTCATCTTTCTTTCTTTATTTTTTTTTATTTTTATTTTATTTTATTCTATTTTATTTTTTTTATTAATATTTATATACATTTTATATTCAAATATGTAGATGCCACTGAGAAGAGGTCATTTTCCGTGCATGAATGTAAGTCCATCGAGAATACGTCGATGATGATGAAATTGAAGAGACATCTTTTTTGTGATTATGATACCACCGTTCGACCAACTACCAATCATCAAGTGGTCACTAATGTTACAGTGAAGCTTATGCCAAAGTTATTGGAATTCGTAAGATTTTTGTGAAAATTAGAATTAAAATAGAATAATTAAAAAAAATTTTTTTTTATTCATCTTTATTTTATTATACAGGATGATTGGACCAGCACAATGACCCTTCATAGCTGGATGAGCCTCGTAAGTAAGATACCATACCATTTCTTGTCCTTTGCAAATATTTATATGCGTGTTTTGACATTACTCCATTTTTATTGTTAATAGAATTGGAAGGATGAACATCTTAATTGGAATCCTAGCTATTTTGATGGAATTTCTACTGTCCATGTAAATAGCGATGAAATATGGGTACCAGATTTATCAGTTTATAATTCGTAAGTGAAAAATAGTCTAAAGAAAATTTTACTTTATTTTGTATATTATTATTTCACTATATAATTTCATTTTATTAGTCAAATAATTTATGTTGCAGAGGTGATATGTCATTAGAACAGAATGGCGTTCCTTCAACCAAATGTTTGATCATTAATACGGGCTCGGTTATCTGTATACCGGCGTTGAGTTACGTGACCAGATGTATTACGGATTTTACCTTTTGGCCTTACGATAAGCATGAATGTCGTATCAGATTTGGTTCCTGGTCGCATACTGGAGAAGAAATCAATTTTCACCTTGACAAGAAAGGAGTACATTTCTTTTGTTCGATTTAGAAATTTCGAAAATATGATTTTTTTTATAGAAAAATTATTTAAATAATTATTAATTACATAGTATGAGATGGAGGGTTATGCAAATAACACGGAATGGAGTTTGAAGATTTTGAATGCTGAAAAGATCGTGAAAAAATTCGAGTGTTGTCCTAATGATACCTTCCCTATACTTATTTATACATTTTCTGTCGAAAGACAACCGGGATTGGTACATGTTACTTTTGTTACGCCCGCTATAGGTTAGTTGATTTTAATTATGTCAAGAGAAATCTCGTTTAAATTACTTTTTTGATCATTAAATGATTTTTCTATAAAAGCGATAGCACTGCTAACGTTGACGGTTCTATGGTTGGATTCAGGATCGACAGAAAGAATAGCGATGGCCAGCATGAATTTCATTTGTCACTTACTTTGCATTTTTGATTTGCACTGGCAATTGCCCCATAATGGTGAGAATGTACCACACATATGTAAGTATCCAATAGATTTATAATTTATTCACGAATATTTGATAATTTAATGATAGGATGTTGACAATTTCAGTATTGTTTTATCGGGATTCTCTCGCGTTGGCTGCATTTGCTTTGATATTAACAGCATTGCTAAGAAAATTACAAAATATGAATATGGAGACACCGAGTTGGATCTCGTCCACGATCTCCTTCGTTTTGAATAACAGAGCAGGACGTTTTTTGATCCTTACTGATGATGAATCAAAAGCTTCGACCACTAGTATATTGAACAATGAAACGGATGAAAATTCAGATTTATCGAAAGTAAATGGCAGGAAGAAGGAATCATCTTGGAGACATTTCGCTGCGATCATCGAATGGTTATCTTTCATAGCCGTTGCCTTGACCTACGTGATCATTTTTACAATTCTTGTACCTTCCGATTAGAAAAAGTTTTGTAAAAATAATATTTTTTTCTTTGCTTCTTTTTTTGCTTTAATTTCTTTTTTAACGACTATCAAAAAAAAAAAAAGAAAATTTTTAATTAAGAGAACCTGTACATAAGACATATTCATCGAATATCTTACGAGTAAAAATACATATACATATATCCTGAAATTTTACTTATCATTTATAGTATGTATGTACATTGAATAAACTATAAAAAAATCTTCAAGCTTTTAGTTATTATAAAATAGACTCTTTTCGTTGGAAACCTTTCAATGTTCTATATGATAAAAATATAGAAAGTCAAATTAAAATAATAATAATAATTAATACTTATATATAACGCATGACAATAGTTTAATGAAATTTTCGACATAGAGATTTTTTTGTATGAAAATTATTTGGATTTAATTAGATTTAATTAATTGGAATTAAGTATATTCCTCAATAAAGTAGTGATATATACATAAATCTTTTAAAATGATAAGAAATATGATTTCTGGTGGGCGGTCTTTAATGTCTGCAGTTTTATATTACATTGGGCGTACTGACGTTTAACATACAGTTTGAAATAGTTAACAACGGACGTATTTAATTGTCATTCGTGATCTTCGAAAAAGTCAGCATGATTTTATTCGTTCTATCATTAATTGGATATGTTACTCTTTCCGATACATTCTTCATTTTCAATAATTACGAGGTACCGGAAAATTTAGGATGTAATGAAATCGAAAGCAAGTCTACTGTTCTTCAGCTAAAAAGACATCTTTTCTGCGAATACATTAAAAGTATCAGACCGGTGTCAAATCATAGAACGACGACAAACATCGAATTCGGAATAATTCCGAAATTTATCAATGTTGTAAGTGTCATCTAATGTTTCTCATAAAATTTTTTCATAAATTGCGAAATATATTTTTTTTTATTCTTTTCTTTTTTCAGGAAGACGACGAAAATGTCATGGAACTGCATTGTTGGACAATACTCGTAAGTAAAATAATATTTATACGTGTTTTCATTTTTTATGTTGGTTTTAATATGGTTCTTTAATTTGTATGTAAGATGTGGGAGGATGGCCATCTCACTTGGGAACCATCACAATATAACGATGTCAACTTCCTTCACGTAAAAAGTAACGAATTATGGATATCGGATATCATGATGCATAACTCGTAGGTTGATAAATATACATATGTCGGTTATATTGTCTTAGAATGTGTTTATTTATTCATTTTTTTCTCATTTTATCTTTTTTCTTTATTTCGCATATAGTGGATCCCATGAAAACGAAATACCATTTACAAATTGTTGGTTATCCAACACAGGTAAAGTCAAATGTGTAGCAACTACTAAATATATAGTAAAATGTCTTAGGGATTATACCTGGTGGCCTTACGACTTTCAAAATTGTACGATTCAAATTGGTTCATGGTCCTACTCCGATGAGGAACTCCAGTTTGTTCTTATAAATACCGGGGTACGAAATATTTATGAACAATGTGAATTTTTATATTAATATTATATTTGCATTTTTTCTTTTGTTATTATATTTTATAGATTATTATGAACGAATTTCAAAAAAATTTGGAATGGGAAATAGTACGATCTTACGTTATTACACACACGGAATCTTACAAATTTGGCTTTGACCTAACTTCTGCAATGATATCTTTTCATTTCATTTTACGACGACATTTTAACGCTATACACGCTACTTATTTGTCATCAATTATCAGTACGTAAAATTTTTTAATATTATTATTAAGTTAATATATAATTTATAAAGACGATAAAGAATTATATATAAATACACATGTGTATCGCGAACATTAGTATGAAGTTTGAAAGAGTGGAAAGGAAGATGGCGATACAAGCGCCATAGCGGTAAAAAAAGCGAATTTGATTTACATTAAGAGATACCTTATTTCTTTATTTATATTTTTAGTATTAATAATAATGACATTGACGACTTTATGGCTGAATCCAAAATCTACCGAACGAATGATACTTGCAAATTTAAATTTTCTATGTCATTTGTTGTTCTTAGAAGAATTCTATTGGCAAATACATGGAAGTGGTGGCGATTCTACGATGTTGAGTGAGTAGTTTTATAATGATTTATAAAAAAATCTTTTTTATAATGAACAAATTTATCGATAATCTCATTTTTTTTTTACTTTTTACAGTGAAATTCTTCATGAAGTCACTCGCTCTAGCCTGTTTTACTCTTATTATAACTAGTATTTTACGTCATTTATTAGAATTAAGAACAGAGACTCCAACATGGATCGCAACAAAAATCTCTACCATTGTAAAAAGTAAAATAGGACGGATTCTTCTTGTAAGTATTTTAGATCCTAAAGCATCTGCAGAATTGGAAACTGAAGCTGAAGATAATGCTAATCTTGTAATTTCAAAGAAAAATGAAGTAACTTGGAAACATGTTGTGATGCTTATTAGTTGGATCAATTTTCTTTGCATTCTTTTTATTTACATCATTTTGATTAGTATATACTTTCCAACTCAATCTTCTGGATATTCTTATAACTTCAATACTTAAAATCTTTCTTAAGATAATTATTTTCTTATAAATGGTATATATGAACTATAAGCTTAACTTTGACTGTGATTTAATCTGTTAATAAAGCTATTATAAAAATATTAATAACGCTATTATATTGTATAATCTTGAGAGTTAATAATATATTAAATTATGAAAAAATATCTTCTCTTATTTTAATTGAAGGTTTTGTAACAATAAAAATGTTTAGTTATAAATACATTTATTTTGGAAAACATGTCAGATCTGAATAATTTTAACATTCATGTATTCATTCTCACGATACTCATACAATGATCGCTACAAAAAATGCTCGTCGATATACTTATATACTTTATTTCATGAATATAACAAATCACGAAGTCAATAAGAAATATTAAATTTTGTATATTGAGTATCATTGGGCATATCTTATGATAGAACAATTTTTTAATTTATGATCATGTTAAATAATAAATTTTATTATTATATATAATTATAATTTTCAAATAGAATGAGAAGGCCTATAGTAAGAAATTGTCCTCAGTTCATTTGATTTTTTGTTAAATGACGTTTTTCTTTTTAACAATGATTTTTCTTACACTATTTACACTCGCAAATTGAGCAATAATATTATTGGAAGGAGATAACTTACTTGCTAAATGTGAATGTTATTTGAATGCATTCTCATATACAAATATCAATGTGATCTTATGGAAACATTCTTCTTCTAAAGAATAATGGAAACATGTACAAATTTCTTCATTATATTATTTATATATCTAATCTTAGAGAAAAATAGATAATGCAAAAATAAATGCAAGAAAGAAATTCTTAAAGTGATACACGATAAAAAAAACAAAAACAAAATGGCAATTGATATATGAATGAGAAGACAAAAAATGAAAAAATAAAATGGAATGTAATAATTCTCACTGTGATTGATAAAGTAAATAATCCTTTAATATTCGAGGAAGTGGAAGAGAGTCCACTGCATTCCTTTTGGTATATTGCAAAATAGCATCTCTACAGGCGCTTTGTAATGTTGACACTGTTAAAATATATTTTTAGAAAGTTTAAGCTGAAGATCAATTTAAGAGAATAATATATAAAATAAGGAAACAATGCATACCACCGTACAGTTGCACTATCCTCACTTGTTTCGTAGTACCATAAACATCTACTACAGCACGCAATGGTCCAGTTTTATACGGTATATCTTTACTACATACTCCTTGATCTTCTCCATTTATAATAAAATGCATCTCTGCTGTATCAGACCCAGCCTGTGGCACATACATAATTCCAATACGACTGCCAGCGTCAGTAGGCAAAATATAATGGGATGATTCAATAGTATTTGGTCTAAGAGCATTAAATGGTATAACACCACGAGATGTTTGAACGTTTACTCCATCTGTGACCAGCTTCTTCTCTCTGGTGGGGATACCTTCACCTAGGAGAATAATAAATGATTAGTTACTAAGGTCGCTTATAGAAAAGCAAAGTTAATCTTTTCTCACCATAGCCAGTGCCTGCGATACCTTCAAAGCTATCCCAAATAGTATAACTTTTGGTGATAGCGAAAATCCAGGTATTACCAAGTTTTACCAGATTGGGCATAGCATATTGGGGCAGACTATTCTTAACGGATGCTGGGTCAATCAAAGTCAATCCAAGACGCATGTGACCGCTCCAACCACTTTCAGTTTTCTCAATTTCCACTAGGAATATCTCACCTGGTTGTAATGGTTTCTCACTGAATGCTAAAGAGTTAGCGAAGCTCGCAGTGCGATAAGCCACTGTGCTATCCTCGCGAAGTACGATGTTTTCTCCGTGAGTCGGATGAAACCTTGTAACAATTTTTCTCGACTTTTCAGCCATCCTGTCTCAAAGGATGTAAAAAGAAAGTAATTTACTACTAAGAGTCGTCGAATGCCTCGAACGAACTCATAAATTTATTAAACTCCATCGAGGAGAATGAATCAAGGTTAAACGGTGATTTACGTTTAATATCAAACGTATCTTCGATTCTTCGTATTTTGATATAATGATCTCTACGATAGAGAGAACACCTTGTAAATGACACATCGAAATGCCATCACTGGCCTGGTTACATCGTCGATCGAAACTATAAATTTGAGGTTAAGCTAGTATCATCACGAACTTTTAAATAAAGTAACGGGATTGTTAAGAAGCTTAGGATCGATTTAAGGAATTCCGTTGTGGTGACAAATAAGATAACCGAAGTTGTATCGACAAAATTTGTCCTCGTGTTTACTAATCGAATGTCCACCATTACAGAATCCCAAAGCGGCTCGAGATCGGAGCACGCGCGGTTCCGAAAAGGAAATCATTGTCCTCTCTGGACTGACCAGTGTCGCTGCAATATCGCGGATTAAATAGCAGTCGATTTAAAGCTGTTGCTTTATACATTCGCCTCTTCGATATATGTACGTATATATGTATGTAATATATGCGTTGTAATGTTTAAAAATCTTCTCTTTTATCGAGTAAACCATTCAATGCGATTGGGATTTGAAAGACTACGATAATTATTTGATAATATAAAAAAAATTTTCTCTTATAAACATAAATTGTATTTCGTTTATTCGATAATTCCTCTTAAATAATATATCCAAATCACATGAGAGAGTCTAGGATCTGTGCAATGCACAGAAAGTTTACCCGTTACTGGACACTTTTCATAAAATTCAGTTTCGTCCGTATGTCGTAAATTCACTATCACATTAATCTCCTTAAAATAATAAATAATTATATTATAAATAATATAAATATCAATAAACGATCGGTATTATTTTGGAAGGTTACAATACACAAACCTGTTTCGGATTAATATCTTGTGATGTTGGTTTAATCTCGAAATCTAAATTACTGTTCGCGAGGAATTCGAATGTTTTTGTTTCTTCGAAAATATTTTTAAATTTGATCATAACTGGTGAATTCGCTGTCATCGTGTATGGGCCTTGAGGTTTTGGTAATGAATAAGTACCAATTATGGGATATCTAATACAAGGGTTGAGACATTATGCGATTACGATATAATATTCATTTTGTAAAACATTAAATCACACATTTTTCCCGCCTTTTCTTACGTAAAAATGCCCGCCGTTTTTGAAGTGGCTGTTAAAATGGTCGTAATATTTTCGATATCGTGCGGCTCGTAAATGACGTCGATCGAACCTTTTTCCAATCTTTCCAATTCAATCTTTTTAGGACAAATAAAACTATCGTTGTTTACCTGCATTAAATATGCAAATATAATGTGAACTTTTTTTTCTTATTCTTCTATTTTACTTATACGTTCAGTAAATTTATATTTATTCTAAAATTTAATTTTTTTTCCTTTTCTATTTTCATTTTCTTTTTCTTTTTCTTTTTTCTTTTTTTTCTTTAAATTAAAATTTTCATTAACTAACTTCAATGACAAAGTCTGCTTTCTTCAAAGTAAAGTTTCTTATTGAAAGTGAAAATTTCACAGTATTTCCTAATGTCGCCGTGACATGCGTAGTTTTTTCTGCAGCCGGAAGTAACGCCGTTAATCGTAATTCATATGGGAAACATCCAAGTTCTTGACAATTTATATCAAGTTTTTCAATCATTTCTTCGGACGTCAATATCGGATTATAATTGATCGTAATAAATCCCTAATATTTAATTAAATATATTATTATATTATTGTATTTTTATATTATAGCACATTATAAATATATTATTGTATTTTAATTAAGATTATAATATTTAATTAAAGATAAAAGTCGAATCAATTAAATCTTTAATAATATAGATTTATCTGTGATATCAAACGAATCATCGTTCTAACTAACGTTCGATAATGGTGACACGGTTATAGGTATGTCATAAATGGTGATTGCTGGATGACGACAATTAAATGTAAATGTTACAGGGATATTCTCTAATGGATTATAAAGTTGCAACGTGTGACATGCGGACGAACGTACGTCCGTAATTAATTTGATCGATTCGATGACTTCCGGTTTTGTTATGGTGTATTGTACCTCATAAAATTGATACTCTCCATCCTCATTGATAAACGTGATCTGTTAATATAAAGAAATATTTTTTAAAAATAAATTAAGGCACATACTCATAGAAAATACATATATATTAATAATTCTTGATTTTTTACCTTGAACTGAAAGTATGATTCTTTATAAGAATGAAAAATAGCACGATAGTCGCGTTGATTATTTGACGGTACATTAATATTGTTATCGCCAGTAAAACTGAATATTGGAATATTATTAGAGCCCTGTAAATACAATTTCTTTTCTCCTATAGTTTCTATTATACATTTAAATTGTTGATGTCTGTTTTTCCAATTATACACGGGCAATAATTCTGTATATTTCATTTTTGCAGGAAACTGACGTACAATCGTGGATATAGCTTGTGGAGGTAAGCTGAGTCCATGTAAAGAGTATAACAAAGGTATTTTGTTGTCTGGTAATTTTATCAACAATATTCCCTAAAACATTTGTTTTTGATATTAACTGGACACATTTATTATTATTATTATTATTATATATTTTGTCAGATGCTATTATTATTATTATTATTATTATTACTATTACTATTATTATTATTATTATTATTATTATTATTATTATTATTATTATTATTATTATTATTATATAATACAATATTATATTATATTATATTATATTAATTCGTAGAAAATACTTCGCATATTCACATTGCATAGTTCATTATTGTTCCATCTATTTTAGTCTACTAAGGTACTATAGCACGTTCGTTTACCTTATGAAGATTGTCTTCGGTATTCATAACAAGTGGCTGATAAATGACGGTACAGGAAGTAGACTCTTCCGGAGGAATATTGAGAATATTGTCGACGTAAAAATGTTCTCCAGATATTTCTGGCTTTAATTTCCACGGTAATACAGTATCGTTAAAGACGTTTATGGATTTGGATTCTTTCGAACGAACAAAAGTCTTAAAAGATAATGTTTCAATCGGATCCGGTAATTTTTTACAAGCACCAGTTATTTTTATTTTCAATGTGTCAAGCTTTTCTATCACGTTTTCTGCCTGAAGCGTATTTTTTACTTATTTATTAAGTAGGTATGTACTAAATTCAAGATATATATATATATATATATATATATATATATATATATATATATATATAAGTAATGATTGAAGATAAAAAATGCTTTAAATAAAAACTTATCAGTATTTGATGGCCAATAAATTAATTAACACTATTACCATTACTATCTAAAGTGTCTGAAAAATCGTGGTGATTGTTACTTGAAATACACTATATATACTTTGACGACAGATTTAATTGTACTCACGTATCCTTCAATTACATTTCTTTCGTGAATCGGTTCAAATTTCACGATAAAATGAACGTTAGTGCCGGGAGAAGAGTAACCGGATTTAGGTGAAATTTTAAAATCGATCGGCAAATTCGACGTGTCCCATGTAAACCTTGTAGAAGTTAAAAATATTTTTATTATCGAGTTTGACGTTAGTTTGTTTCAGGATAACTTACTTTCCTCCTACTTCGCCAATATTCATCAAAATCAATTTAGTTTCACTGATACAACCTTGAATGACGGTACCAAATGCGATGTACGTTTTGTCTAAACGAAACTCTGGTCCAACGCAACTACCACGAAGTATAAATAGAGAGAAAATGGTCGAGTCGACCATAGCTCCGATTTGTTGAGTAAACATGTTTATCCTAGACGTTGCTTTGAATTTGATCGTCAAATCTATCTTTTCGTTCGTTCGAACTTGCGTCATATTGGATGGTTCAATTATCAGAGCTTGAGCAGCATATGTCATATCCATTCGAAGATTTTTATCATCCTCGTTAAATATTTTGCTTTTTAACATGGATACATATTCCTGATATTTTATGATTTCCTCGTACGATTTTGGGATACACGTGGGTATTTTTTCTACATATCTTTTGTCTTGCAATAAATTGCTCATTAGATCGAATTTCAAATCAACCGGTGCTCGACCCTCGTTAATTACAGGTACTTTTTTTATCAACGTCTTATGTACCGGTACATTACCCAATTCGATTATTTTATCATGTGAATTCACCAGACGAATCTATATTTTTATTTGAATATATTTTAATCGAATAGTACAGTAAATTTATATATATATAAAAAAAAATTAAACGTTTGGATTCAACCCTTTTTTTTATACAATATTATAATTCTAAGTTTTTTTTTTAAATTGTGAGCTCTTACTTTGTAACTGATTCCTTCGCCAGTGATCTTAACATTTTCCTCGACAGCCGAATTGATCAGAAACGTTAAGATTTCTTCGTAATTAATTTCCTGCATAGGTCGAAATTTGATAGGAATACTTATGCTGGATTTGCCTGCCAGAATTTGAGATAATTCATTCAAATTAATCGACATGTGTGGTCGTTCCTCGAACTTACATTCCAATCTATGGGTAAAAAATTCATTGATCTTTGTGTTCTCGAATAGAGTGTAATATCATTGTCAAAGAAATCAATGTTCTCACATGAGAGGCTTGTTCCCAGTATTGCTCACGCGCAATTCGGTTTGATAAGGTGATGATTCTCGCACGTAACAGGGACCAAAATTGTATTGACGAAAGCTAAATTCTATAGGAGCTTTACACGCAATTGCTTTTAAAATTAACCGATAAGTTGGACCTTTCGAGATCTATGAAAAGGAAAAAAGATAAAGAAATAAAATATCCACCCAAAAATATTAAAATTCGTATCGTTCAATATGTAAAATCAAGTTATAATAAAGTTACCTTTAGAATAACACAATGATTTTTTATAAACATTTTTCGTTTAGCCATCAAAGTTAGACAACAAGTTGTATGGGATTCGCTTGTAACGTGACCTTTCCTTTCAGATATAGATATTACATACGCATTCATACTGATAATCTCTGGTGTCATACCAAGATCCCATGTATAGTAAAATGTTACATTGCCTGAATTGATTATTTTGAATCTAATGATATTAGATCTTTTGGGTATTATCTATATCATATTTAAGAATATTAGCAAATAGTTTCTATTTTATATATATATATATATTCATCATAAAAGTTTCGTCGTTTTACTTTGCCGAAGTCGATAATATTATCTTGATGATCCAACAATCTGATATCTTCATCCTTCTTGTTAATGTACGTGATGCAAGGCATTATGTCATAAGTTGTGGTGGTTATAAAAAATATAAGTGGATTTCTTAAGAATTTTAGGATACATTGGACAGAGAAATGAAACTCTCCTACTAACTTTGGTTTATAATTAATCCTGAAAGTTTCATATGCATGATTTTTATGCACATGCGTAAGAATTATTAACAATTTTGTTTTTTTTTGTTTTCTTTTATTTATATTTTCTCACCAAAACGTTTGCTCGTCATTCGCTTTAAGAACACCGTTCATTGGTGTCACTATAATATTTTGATAATGTCCTTCGGAGTAGAGACTTCCTTCTGATATTTTAAAAGAAATATCAAAATTTTCTTTATTGATAATACTCACGGAATCTTGTACTTCGAGGTCTATTTAATAAAAAATAAATTCTACAAAACGGAAATGCAATAATAAGAAAAATTTATTTCTACGATTTTTTTACTGACCCAGAAGAGTAGGTTTCATTTTTAAATAAGGCCTCGTGCAGTATACTACAGGTTCCTTAACTATAGCAACAAAAAGAAACAAACATTTTAGATCATATTTTTTGATCGAGAACATCCAAAAGGATTCGAAAGTGCCAACGTCAGTTGATAAAAATGTGAATGCCATTTCAGTTTGTTTCCCACGTTCTGCAACACCTTCCGATACTAAACATTGAAAATTGGTGACCTCGTTGATGGAATAAGGAGTATGATTTTTCCAAGAAAAATGATAATTATCGGCCGTAGGATTTATCATAGGAAATCGTCTGAAAAATAAAAACATCGAATATATTTTATTAGAAATATAGTTCTATTTATTTGGTCACTATGTTTATTAATTAATAAGTACATATTTTTAAATAAATGATCAGTACATACACACACACACACACACACATAAATATTTTGATCAATATTTACAATAAAATATCAAATAAAATTTATTCGCATAAAATATGTAAATAATTAATTGTCAGAGTTGTACCCGGGTTTATTACAAATACTGACCATCTATTTAAAATACCAATAGATTATTATATATACAAATATTTTAATTAACATACTGACAGTTTTTTTATTAATCGTTGTAATACCAATCACTTATATTACGTACTGATATTTTATTTTAAATAGTGATTAATTTATTATAAAATATCAATTAATAATGTTTAAAAATGTTAATTCAATAAATAACAGTCTTATATGTATTAGTATCATATTTTTAAAAAGTTAATATCGTTCTTACTTCGTGTGAACATTACCAATACCGATCACATTCAATTCGATCACTCTAATGTTTTCTACAATCACGTCGGTCATTGAGTACCCGATAGGTCCTGGTAATTTTCGATCACGTTTGCCACTTGATATGTAATCACTTTCAGGTACATCAAAGTGACAATAAGGAAGTATACTTCTTGCTTTGATAGGGATCACTAATTCTGTTAACTTTGGATTAAGATTTTCTATTCTGTAAATAATATTGAAGTTAATTATTATCGTAATTATTTGATCAGAACGATGAAATATTTTTACAGAGTATACTCCGTTATTTATCGTGATCGTACGCGTTTAATATTTTTGAGTTAAATTCTGAGAATTTATTGATCAATTATATCAAAAGACATACTTGCAATTAAGATAGGCTTTGTAATCAAATACATCTCTAGGTAAAAATGTTAGGGTACATTCTAGAGATTCTCCGGGTAGCATTGTCCCACTTCGTGGAACTATCTCGAATGGTAGATCCTCGCCTTCGAGCCAACTGTCGGTACTTCGATCCGTCAGGCAGGCTGTGCTGCTATAAAGATCTGACTCTTTGCAGGTACACGGACGTGGTTTTATGTCCAAGAAAGGTTCTAGGAAATAAAAAGAAGAAGAAGAAGAAGAAGAAGAAAAAAGAGGAAAAGAAAAATCGTCTCTTTTATCAGACGTTTCTGATTTGATAGACTTTTTGCAATCTCTATTTGACTCATAAAAGTCGTAATCTTAAAGAAAAATCTGTTTCTCTCACCATGACTAGGAAGTGGTTTACAACGATGTAAACGTAAATTATTATTATCATTCTTTTCAGTTGGGTAAAGAACTCCTCGTGATGATTTCGATCCTGACCGAGATCGAAATTCACAAGATTTCGATTTTTCGCTGAGTCGTATCGTACTCCCTGATATTCGTTTTGGATATTCTTCATCCATATTTATCATCCAAACATAATCTGTATTAACGTCGCTTGGATTCGATAAGGTGAACGTATATTCACGTTTCTAAGTAAATTAGAATAATAAAATTTTTAATGTTAAAAAAAAAAAGAGAAATTAATTTACGTTGTTACTTGGAACATAAGTGTGTCCTTGAAATCAATCGAAGTCGTCGAACAAGAATATTCTGAAAATCCTATTATTGCGTTTATTAACAGAAGTATACATCTAGTTGTCCCAGGTATTGTAGCATGTTCTGGCTCGTTAGTTGGTTCTACGTTCTTTTTCGATAAACTGTCCTCTTTATTGCTATCGGCGATATCGATTTTCTCCCAACGTACGATGGTTTGCCTATCGTCCCAAGAATTTTCCCCCGTGTAATTCGAAATTTCGATTTGCGAAACGACACACTCTAGTCTGGTCTGAATATAATATCGTCACGTTTTCCTTGTTGATCTTTTTTTTTTTTTCTTTTTCCTTCTTTTTATTAGAAACACGTTCAATCTATTTTCTACAAACTTACTACATCATGTCTCTTAGGTTCAGATTCGAGCAAAGTAGCGGTAACTTGTTTGCTCGTTGAATGTTGAAGATGTCCAATCGATGGTTCGAAAACTACGTTGGGATGAGCGGTCCATTGAAAACGAAAACATCGATCCAAAGTTTTATTCACGATCTTGAATGTTCTTTTATACATTTTGTTGATCTGACATGTACCGTAATCCAATTTATAAGAGAGAAATACAGGTGGTGTTGTATCTAAAAAATATATTTTAAGTTATATCATACGATTAACGTATAATTTTCTTATCGTTACTGTTTCTTTTTTCATTCAGTGTCTATCACCTGTTAACGAACTAGAAGATAATTTATTTTTCTTCGAGTTCAATTCTCGACGATTGTTAGACATGAAGTTAAGAAACTCTAAATCCTGAAGTACGATCGATTCGAGGAAGCTCTCACCTTCGAGATCGATCGTTAAATTGTCATAAGGATTATCAACGATAAAAAGACGTATACGACCTGTATACTTTCCAATATATTTTGGTGAAAACATAACTTCGAAACTTGCAACATCTTGTGGCATCATACGAATAACAACGGTGAAGCATCTTTTGTCTCGAACTTAAACAAAAAATATTAGAATTTCAATATTATATCTTATAGTGAAAATAAATTTTATGAAAAGTTTTCTCACCATCGTCCTCATAATCCGTTGTACGTAGAAGAGTCTGAGTATCGGGAGTAGCTGAGAAGCTGAAGATACTATTGGGATCATCATAAATTTCAACGATAACATTTGCTTTAACAAATCCGATATTTTCAAAAGAAAATTTTTCAATACTCGTTTCTTCTACGAGTGTACGATGAAATCTTATGATTGGTCTATCATGTACACCACCGATTGTTGGTTCCGTTATTGTTATTTCCGGCACGCAGGCTTCACCGATTAGGTCAATCATCAATTTTTCTGTATTTATATGAACTGGCAAGTTTAACGAGATCTCTAAATACCCATAATAGGTCTGAAACGACATGGTAGAAGGAAATTATCTTTTTTCTTATGACCTAATTGCAGAGAGAGAGAGAGAGAGAGAGAGAGAGAGAGAGAGAGAGAGAGAGAGAGAGAGAGAAAGTGAGAAAGCTTCATGGGAAAAAAAAGAAATAAATAATAAAACAAACAAAATAATTAAAAGAAAATGTTGCGAAGTACTTCGATCAACGCAGGAGAGAAAGTGATGTTGATCCTTTTATAACTATGAGCTGGTATCCGTTCCTTTTGTGGTTCCACAATGAAAGTTGTAGCTTTCACGTTCGAAGGCCTTTTCACGAAAGCTTTGACTATTATGTCAGCAGGTATGATACCTCTATTGTGGACCTCGAAACAAGTCGTGTATGCGTTTGACATAGTGACGCGACGAAAATGGAGGCACTTTGGTTGACGTGCGAACACTGTGTGAGCACCGATCTATTTCGATGTAATGTAATAATAATAATACTAATAATAATAATAATAATAATAATAATAATAATAATAATAATAATAATAATAATAATAATAATTATAATAATAATAATAATAATAGTAATAACGATAAATGTATGAAATAATTTATGTTAAAATAATCATGGGACAATACTGACTCAATGTGCGTGTCTATTCACAGACACGATTATTATTTTTTTTTTTTTTAATTAATTTGCGATAAATTTTACCTCTTTGGGACATAGAAAGTCTTCTATGTTATCAACAATATGATTGCTTCGAAACATATTATCTAAATTCGTGAAATCGATCAATGGAATGGAAGACTCAACGCGCAGAACTAATTTTTTCCCATCTTTGTATTCCATAACAGTATCCGGAACAAAAACAATAATTTGTTCTTCTTGAGAGCCAACTATTTCCGGGTAACATTCGATTACTATAGTATCGGTCTGTCCGGCATCGACGTCAGCCTCTATTTTCATTAATGTGAATGGACCAATATTTAACGTGCTCTTAACATTCATGTCTCTGTTGAATAATATACGTAAGTAATTTTAGTAAGTAATTTTATTAAAACGATTGATATTTATTGGAAGGTGAAAATTTCTTTTTTGTATATATCACGTTTTTTCAGTTTTCATCGATTTCTTTTCCCTTTTACTCAAGATTTCTGTGTCCCTTCCGGTATTTAATTTCTTTGTTCGTTCTTCTTTTATTACACTAACAGGCAAAAACATTGATTTTGCTGGAATGTGTATTATATAATGAAACTTGACGACTCCTGTATTTTCGATATCGAGATTCATGATCTTTTTAGTGCAAATCGGGATCATGCCGAAATTTATTTCAGAATAAGGATTTATATTGAATCTTCGAGAAAGGGATAATAAATAAATTTAAGTTGAATATAAGTAAAATGTAAAATTATTCTTGAATAATATATTTTTTCAAATCAGTATATACCGTACCTGTTATAATAAGCTTGAAGGGAAACGGTCAAAGGAAGTTCTGCTACAATCATCGGTTGTTGATTAGGATCGAGAATGTGACAGATCAATATCGGTGCTTCCATCAAATGGATCTCATTTTTTGGTAAAAACGTCATTTCCACCGTAATTGTTTTCTGTGGCTGTATCGTACCGATAACTGGATTAATCTCAAGATTTTTTTTCACGTTTGTAGGTCTGGCAACGTTATTGTTTAGCTTTGCGTTGTCGTTGAAATTGATACTGAAAGATTGTCATAACATTAATTTTTCTTATTTAATAATCCTTGGATATTTTTGTGGTTTTTTTTCGACGAAATAATTCATCACTAACGTGTATTGAATTTCGTAATTTCCACGATTTTTTATATCGAAATGTGCATTGACAGGATGGTCGACTTTGACAAATTTTAAATCGATCGGATTGGCATAATTTATGTCAACCAATACGTCGTATGTCTCAGCAAAAATTGTAATAATGTCGGTATTAACAGGATCTTCATCGTCCTCGTGCAGAAATATTTGAAAATCCATTTTTTTTTCTATAATACCTATCTATAATTGTTAATTATGATGAATAACAATGTATGAGAGTTAAATTGAAAACAACAGAGAATAATTGTAGAGGAGAAATGATTAATGCTCACCGTGCTGGCATCGTAGGAAAATTCGATCCTTTGTTCTTTTAAAGGTAATAGAAGGTTTTCTTTTGGGTTAAATGTTATTTGCGCCTCGAAAGGTTCTTTACATTCGATACGCCAGAATATCGGTACTGTGGATCTATTTCGAATGGTAGTAAAATGATCTACCTTTCTGTAGAGAAGTACACGTCCAAAAGATAATTGTTTCTCATCGAGTTCAACCTCCAATTTGATGCCGTAACATCGTAACTAAATTTGCCAAAAAAAGAGAAAACAAGAAAAGGAACCAAAATAAATATCTCCGAGAGATGCTTTCTTTTCTACTATTATTATTTTTGTTTTTTCGTTAACAAAAATAATAACTTACTTCGATCATATCGATCCG
Source organism: Vespa crabro (assembly GCF_910589235.1). Taxonomy (NCBI): domain Eukaryota; kingdom Metazoa; phylum Arthropoda; class Insecta; order Hymenoptera; family Vespidae; genus Vespa; species Vespa crabro. The sequence goes on from NC_060961.1 coordinate 8,183,185, forward strand.
TGGATTATTTTTTGTACAAATATATAATTTGTTATAAAATGGACCGAGTTTATTGATCTCGGCTGATATGGTCACCTTCCTATTCTCGTAGGGCTATATCGACGTGATAATTAATAAAAAATAATTTATGAATACCGAAATACTAAAGACATATATAACATACAGGAATAATCAATGTTTCTGGTTGAACATTAAATTCATTTGCATTGCTATCATTAAAACATAACGATACTTCTGCCTCTATTGGTGTTATATTCCTTAAAGTGAATTTCACTGCAGAATGATATGATCTGTCAAGATAAAATCATAAAAATGAAGATAATTTTTATAAAATAAATAAGAAACAAAAAAAAAGAAAAAAAAAGGAAAAGAAACGAACGAAATGTGTAATAAACCTTTTTTCTTTTTTGAGTAATACCAAAGATCCAAAATCGAATATACCATCATCCAAAATAAACGAAGGTTCGTTTGTTTCATCTATTTTCTTCTCCATTATCTTCAATAATAAATGAATTTAATTATAAATTAATTATAAACAAAGCTTAATGAAATTGTATTGTAGACAGAGTGGTCGAGAAGTTCAATATATGAAAGATTGTCATATAGTTTCTAAAATATCAATAGTTTCTAAATGATTTTAAAAATCAATTACACTTTTTTGTGACTTTTTAACAATTAGGCTTGTAGTTTTATAATCTAACAAAAAAAAAAGAAGAAAGAAATTAGTCTTAGAAATGTCTCGAAGAAAAAATAATAAATGATTTTAAAAAATACTTAAAAAATTTTTGACCCGTCATGAAACTATACAACTATCTTTTGCATGCTATCTTTTTTGTATGTAAATGATAAAAATTTTTTTTTTTATTTTTACTTTTTCAAAAATTATGTAAGGATTCATATCAAGTCTCGGTATCGACGCAATTCCATTAACTTCGATATGATATGTAGTGTGAGGATTGTCGACTATCGAGAAAGTATAACTTTGTCGATGATCTCCCATTTCTATAGGACAATATCGAAGCTTGAATCGTTTTTTTTCGTTAGATTGTAAAATTAATCGTGGTTTAACTATTTCCTCGTGATAGAATCTGACGTTGTTAGAATTTAAAAGTTCACTTTCGATCGTAGAAATATTCGTGATAGTTTTGTCGACATTGTTTATCGACATTTTCGTTTTATTTTTCTTTCGTTGTTTACTTTCTATGTACACTAGATTTTCATCAATATTCGTTGTTGTTGTTGTTGCTGCTGTTGCTTTTGTTGTTATTGTTTCTCGAGAAGGTTCTTTCATCGCGTGATTACTAATGGATTCGGTCGTTGGCTCTTCGTGTAAAGTCGCAATTGAGACCAACTCGAACGTATCTAATCAGAAACAGAATAAGTAGTCTTTGTAATTCCGTTAATTATATATTTTCATTTTCACGTCGACGATTGAACGAGTGATTTAATCGTCGTGTTTTATAGACTTTTTTTTACCATTTTTTTCAACCATGCTTGGTACTTCGAAACCTTTGTAACTGAGAATGGAATAGATTTTAGATTCCGAATGTACCTTTTCAATGTTCCTTCTTTCTATATATAAAAAAAAATTCTATTTGATTATATTTCTTTTCTATTTTATTATATCTTTTGTTTGTTTTCTTTTTTTTTTACTCACGTAAAGCATTTTTAATCAAATCGTTTCGTTCGATTTGAGAAATCACTACGTTGTTCATCTCATCGTTCCAAGGATCGCTCGCTCGTATATACCAAATGTGAAAATTATCTGTTTTCTAAACATATTTTTTTTCGGTTATAAAAATATCATTTTTATTAAACATGTAAAAAGTGGGTCAAAAGATACTACTAGTTAATTTTTAAAATTACTTATTCTCTTTCGAGATTGTTTAAGTTAATTTTGTTTTTTCAGATTGTAAAACTTCAATGTTACTTGTTCTTAAAATTAGCTTAGGAAAGATAAAAAGAAAAAGAAAAAAAAAAAAGAAAAGTAATAGATTTTCCAAATCACATAGGAACTTTCGACTCGCCATAAAACCTACCTTTACAGTTGTCTCCATTTTTTCTTTTGACTTGCCTGTTCTTGATACTTTATTCTGTGAGTTCTGAAGAGAGTGAACATGAACATATTTTAGAAAATTGTAGAAGTTTAATTTTCTTTTCTATTTAAAAACGAAAAAAAAAAAATAAAAAAAATACTTGCAGCGATCTTTCGAGTGGAATAAACATTTTTTATTATATATTCTATGTTTTTCAGATTGTTTCGATATTCCTCCGTGATCTTATTGATCTCTAACATTTCTTTCGATAAAATTTCCTTTTCTGTGGGAAGTAAAAGAAAAACTATATACACTATTTTAAATATGACAATTAATTAATTTAATTTTAAGAAAATTATATATTAGATAATTAAATAATATATTAGAATTACTTAATTTGGGACTATCATGATCCTTTTTTTTACGAGCAGTATTTCCCTTACTAGAAATCACTTTCGATTCTTTTTCATTTTTATTAATTAAAGCTGGAAGTTTATTTTTGGTTGTTATTAATTTTCCTTTTTTATTTTTAGTCTTTGATTCGATAATATTCATTTGTAATTTTTTCTGGAACGATAATTTAAAATTGTAACTAAATCGACTTTTTTTTAAATGCTGGAATTATTATTATTATCATTATTTTTTTTTTAAATGAATGTTGAACGAATGAACTTTTTTTCTTTTTCTTGCGTCCAATTTCTCAGATAATTGTGCTTTCCTTAACATTGCTTCTTGTTTCTTTATTGGCAAGATTGCTTCAAGATATATATTTTTATCTTCCTCGGAAAGTTGATCGTAATCGGACAGTGACATCTCATCGATCTCTTGAATTTTCTTTGCAGTATTCTTGGCTATTTTCTCGTCTATGTATATATATTATATATATGTATATATTTATATATATATGTATATATATATATATATAAAATATATATTTATATATATATATATATATATAAAAGAAATAAAAAAGAAAAATATTTTAATTTCCTTCAAATATTATTTCTCAATAATATGGAAGAAAACTTACCTTTTAATCGTTTTAACTCATTAATTTTCCAATTACAAATGTCTACGGAATTGTAAAAGGTAATGAAAAGAAAAAATTCTACATGACCGATGACATCGAGTAAAATATTTAAAGTTTTGATCTCGTCGCAAATGAAACAATTACGGAGAGTTTGCAAAATGAAACCTTTTTCGAAATCTTGTTCAGATAATCTGAATTAAAATAAAAATAATTAAAAAATATTAAATTTGAAAAGAAATGATATAGAAATTAAAGAGAAAAATTAAAAAAAAACATAGCTTAAGCGATTTTCAATAATGAAGGAACGATCGAGAAAAGAAAAGAAAAATAAAATAAAAAAATGTAATTTAAAGTACTACGTTACCTTTCCCTTAACGCTTCAGATAATATATCCGAATCAATTTCGAAAAAATTACTTTTTTGTTTTTTTTTACTACTTTTGTCACTTTCTCGAAAGCTTGTTTTATCCTTTACGGGATCAGTGATTACCGTTTTTGAAAGAATTTTTTCCAATAATTTAATAGCTTGTAATTTATGTTCGTATTGACTGAAAACATCCATTGAAATTAATGTTTCCTCATTGAGTGATAATTTGTTGTACGATTCAAAAGGATCAGGCTCGTCGGTCCAACGTAAAAATCTTTCTTCATCTCTTAAATCTTCGTCACGTTTTTCGGATCTCGGTGTTTCCATTGTTCTTGGTGTTTCACCAGATTGTTTTTTCTTTCGCGAAGATTGTGACTTTTGCGTACGCGTCGTTTCCAATTTTTCAGCAAGAATTTGACTTCTTTTAGAAATGAACATATAAAAAAAAAAGAAATTTATTTGATAACAGACTAATTATTCGAAGAAAGTTATCTCTACGAATGATTAAATGAAAAGAAAATTATGTTTAAAATATAATTTCCTTAAATTATTTCTCAATTATTTTTATTTATTTGGAAATTTTTAAATTCTCTAATTTTCTATTCGAATTTTTCTAAATTAATTCAAAATAATTTTATTTCATTTGCTCATTTTTATTTTAACTTTTTTCCAAGTTATTCCTAAATAATAATAATAAATATAATTATACCCGGAATGATACAACTATGGATCACTTAGTATATAATTATTTTTACAAATTATCATAATTCGTTTCTTTCAAAAAATGCAAACTAACTTGTATTCAGAAAATTTGGTAGTATAATTCTGATAAGTTTCATTGATAGCTTGTCTAAGTTTGACCGAACACTCGCTCTTACTGAAAGCTGCTATTTCTAAAATAGCCGTGTCTATAGAAAGCACGGGAATTCCTAATGCTCTGGCACTTCTGCATGCCGTTTCCTGGTAAGCTAGAAAATTATTATCACACAATTACACATAAGTACAAATTTAACGTTTCTAAGCTGTTGCGTTACTGAGTTTCACCATTAAATATTTATATATATATATATATATATATACCTGTAAAAGGTGCACCGTGAAAGATAATGCAAACTTTTTTTTCTGGTTCCACTAATTCTTCTAACTTTTCTGTCAACGTGGATTGGAGTTCGAGTTCATCGAACAAACATTTTATTGGATCCCTCATTATCTCATGAAAATTTGGATCTTTATGCAAATTACTTATGTGATCTTGAAAACACATCATTACAATTTAATAAAATATATAAATATATAATAAGAAATATTACATATTTTATCTTTTTTCTTTTTTTTTACCAAGAAGCAATTTTTCAATTTTCATTGGATCAATTTTAGCCGATGATAAGAATAATTCATCATTGATCATCGATGCATGATCTCTTTTTGTGTCCCATGAAGTAACAGAACTGTTCAATGATGATTGTTTTTTTTTCAAATTAGATACTTTACGAAGTTTCAATTTCAAACCTAAATCACCTAACTGTGAGTTTACTTGCTTCTTTTTTTTCTTTGTGATCGTCGTACTCTTATCGATCTCTTTATTTAGAACTTGTTGATCGTTTCACAGAAAAAAATCATTATTATACATTAGTATGTATGACTTATTCATATGCACAGGAGTATGAATATATACATATACATATACATATATACCTTCTTCTTCGCCTTCTTCTTCCTCTTCTTCTTCTTCTTCCTCTATGTCATTTATCTCGTCAGATTTTTGTTCTTTGATTATCTCATTGACTAAATCATTATAGAATTCAATTAATATAGCTGGGATCCCTTCTGCAAGTTTCCTAAGTGGTAAGAGGATTTCCTCAACATCGTAATAGCGAGTAAGTATCTTAGCAATGCGATCTTCGTGTATGAATTGACTAAAAATCATTATAAGTTTCATATCACCTAATTACAAAAAGAACGAAAAAAAACGTAATTAATCTTATTGGATGTTATATTGTAAAAAAAATTGATTCTCACTTATCGAGATGATGCCAAAAAAATTCTATTGGATATTCGCAATTATTTTCGATCGTAAATTCACGTTCTTGGATTTCCATATATGGTACAGTTGGTAAAAATGTGATAAAAGATTCATTTACATTTAATTTACGTTCCATTCCGTGACCAGTTAAAGCTATCGTTTGAAGTTCCAAACCCATTTTAACGATGACGTTTAATTTACCATTTACGCGGCACTATTAGGGTTATTAATGGTGATTATTAATACTGTAGAGATAAAAGGATCGATAAAGTGATGTGTGTGAGAGAGAGAGAGAGAGAGAGAGAGAGAGAGAGAGAGAGCGCAAACGAGGCTGAACTAACCGGTTCTCGTGGTTTGAAATAAACTTTTATAATACTTGAATGACCTGCCGGATAAGTGTCATACTCTTGATGTACAGAGAATGGACAGTAGTTCTTTTTTTTGGCCTGTTTCATTGATATTTCTATCTTCCATTCGCAATCGATTAAACCTCTGAAAATGAATAGTTATGTTATTTCTAATCTCGCGTAGATTAACTTTTATATTATTACTCGTTCTTCATTGTCAAATACATCATCGAACATTCGCCAATCATAACTTTGTCGAAATCTAATTGTTTTTTGTCGACGGTGATGTAAGGATAAGTTATGACTCCTTTTATAATCACCGGAATGATACAACCATGGATCACCTATTATATAATATATATATAATTAAATAATTTTAACAAGTATTGTAGTAATTGATAAATAAATTAAAAAAATAATGTTTTGTCATTTTACCTCGAAACGGATAATATGTTCCAACGTTGTGTAACGTTCGGTATATTTTGCCAAGGTAGGACTACAAATGATATGTAAGAGAACAGAATGACCTACTAGTAATTTAACCTTCTTTTTAAATTCTATTACAATGTCGGAATTAATCGATGCACACTTTTTATTTTCTGAATTTTTCATTCTGACTTCTGCGATCTTTGGACCGTAATTACTCAACATTGTGGAAAAATAAGTAGTAAGGCCAATAATCACGTTACCTAGGTCTATTGAACGAATGATTTAAAAAAAACATGATATTTAAATGCCATTTCTTTTTAATGAAACTTTAGTCAGAACATCAGCTTATAACAATTACCAATGATATATTTCATGGAGAACATTTCTGGGATTGCTGATCTTGGAGGGGGTGTATTGTGCTTCGATAAAACGTAAAGATTTTCTTTTATGAATTTACTTGTTAAAATTCTTTCAAATGCCATATTTATGTCTATTATACTCGGAAGAGTCTCATCGATTGACACCATAGTCCATTCGTTATCAATCAAATTATCATCATTTTCTTCGGAATATGCAATATCTCTCTAACATAAATATAATCGTTGTGAGTAATTATATACATATATATGTATATTTTTAAAAAGTGTTCTTTTACATCAGCGATAAATTCCATAAATAACGACCTAAGTGCCTGATAGCCTAATTCCGATGGACACTTATCGGTGTCAATCATTAAAGGCAGATCGAGGAATATTTGCGGATAAATACCGACTCCCGTCACGGACATAACGAGTGGTACAAGATGTGCTATCTGGAAATAGTTACGATCAAAGTATTTAATAGGGAGTTGTTTCAAAAGCTTATTGATTTTACCTTTAATCGAAATTCAACGTTGAATGGTCCAAGATAGATCGGTCGATAGTTCAAACTAATATTTATTGATGATTTAGGTTCGACCTTACCTTCCCGTGGTACGATCGTTAATCGATTTAAATCGAATGATGATTGTACGATGGTATCATCATTTTCCAATATTGTATAAGTAAAGGGAATGTTACATTCGTTGATTAGATTGAAATGGGTATTGTAAGTTTCACAGAAAAGCTATTCGGGGAAAGAAAATAAACAAACAAACAAAAAAAGGAACAGAAAAAATAGAAAGAAAATCAAAAAAGAAAATAAAAGTTTTTAGTTCGATCCAAATAAAACTAATCGATTTACCTGTTGACCCAAATCTATAACGTATTTGTCCACTGAATATCTTACAGTATCAGCCTTCGCGTCTACTTGAATCATCTCGGTTGGTCCACAAACGATCTCGCAAGCAGCTATAACATCTACTTCTATACGTTCGAATCCATGAAAGCCAAAATGTACGTTTTGCGATGTATAGGGAAGTACTATGCCTTCGTTCTGTACTATGTCAAGTATCTGCACGTGAAATTAATTTCACACTGTTTAAAATTGTCCGTCGTATTTCGTGTTTATCTACGTACGAATTTAATACATATATGTATGTACATGCGTGCGTATATACGTATGTATATACGAGTTAAAAAACTTTCACGACTGGGTTTCGTTATATTATGTACCGACGATGATGAGCTACGCTTAATTAAAAAAGTCATTAATTGTGATCTTGAAGCAAATAAGCTTTCTGAAAGTGATGTTTAAAAGATTTTTTTAAGTGAATATCTCTGACAAAAAAGAAAAAAAGAAAAACAGAAAAAAAATTAAAAAGAAAAAAAGTACCTCGTTGATGGGTTCAACGAAACGAGGCTTGTAGCCGATCACTTTTAGAACGTCGATATCAGAATCATCAGTTGTAGGCATGTCGACTATACTCATTAACAACTTCTTTATCTCTTGTAGAGTATCAGGCTCCTCAGATTTTGAAGATTTGTTTTGAGTTTTCTCTAGCTCGGAATCCGTGTAATAAGTTCTTTGCATTTCTACTTCGTTCGATGTAGGTGCTAATGAGGAACGAAGCTTCTTCGATTTGTTTTTAATCATAATATAACTAACAAATAAAATAAAAATTATATTTTCATGGGACTGACTGTTCATAGGTGTTATCAAGAACTCCGATGGTGCATCATCAGCATCGACCTGCTGGTTTCTTGAACGATTGTTACATTGCCAGGATTTTAATTTTTTTAATACTTCAACGGTATTTAGAATTTTTGTTGACTCCTAAAAATAATTTAGTCGTTACTACATAGTAACTAATAACAGTTACTATTTATTAATTACTATATATATATAAATATATATTGACTACTATATTATATTACATACTTTACTATACATCATTATACTATATTATACCATATTACGTTATATTATCTATACCACAATAATTATTATATTATGTTCCTTTTGTATTACATATACCAACCTCAATATCACGTATGATATTAATTGTTTCTTCGAGCCAGACAAATTTGTATATCACCGGCATAGATCCATTATTCGTTAATGTTAAGACATACTCTTCGCTGCAACCTTTTTCGCAATACATCTTTACCTCGTGCGAACTCAATATAAGATTTGGATAATTAACTGATCCTTTACATTTAATTTTATTCTAAAATAATATATCGATAAGCTTTAGATTTATTAGTTCTTATTGGTAAAGGATTTTTTTTCAAGATTTAAATCACCTTTATGGGATTTTCGTTGTACTCGAATATTAGTACACCTCGATAAATCTTCGAATAAAGATTATCGGTCTTCATATCCGGTACAAATTTTACATAAACTTTTATAGTAGCTTGATCGGCCAACAAAATCTTCATTCCCTCTTTAAATTGTTCTATTTCGTTTATCACATAGAATGGATGATCGATTGTGAGCTGAATATTCAAATCCACGCCTGATTTATTCGTCACCATGACCTCATCTAACAAACGAAGTATTGTACTATTAAATTATTGTAAACATTAAGCATGATAGAAATATCAAGACGGGGATAGGGGTAGAAGAGGGGGAAGGAGGAAAAGAAAAGAAATAAAATCAAATGGTTCACCTATTTGATGATATTCGTTTCCATAAGGAGAGATATCGATGCGCATTGTTAAATTCTTTTTGCTAAATACGACATGCGGTTCTACGAACGTAGCCTTAAAACTACTCAAACCAAATAGCTCTCGTTTAGTTTGACCTTGTGTACGTCCAAATAGGTACCAATCTTCCTGTATTGTTTCATTCCTAATCGTATGATGTATATAATATAATAATAATAATATTTATTATAATATAAATAATAAATTATAGAAAATTTATTATCAATGGCTTACTGATTCCAACATATTTTGCAATGAACGATTTTTGTCTCATCGGGTTCCAAATTGGTAAAGAGTGGATACATTTGAAACTTAGAACTGATAGAAACAACAAATGATTCAATAATGACATATAAATTTTTTTAAAGCTTAGTACAGTATACTAACGTAATCGATGATACGATTTGTCCTTTTTGAACATGTAAGTCTGGTGTATTCGACCAGATCAATTGATATTGTTTCATTCCAAGATTTTTCATGGTGATCGGTATATTCACCTTTTGATGACTTATGTTGTTCGACAATGAAAATGATATGGATATATAAATTATCTTATAAATTATTTTTTATGATTAAATTGTAATATACCTGAGCAGTAATCCCATGTCGAACGTAGGAAATATATTTGGCTGACAAATAATACTGCAACCGACTCCGACCGCTTTAAGATTGACGGAAATCATTCTATTGTTATGTACCATCAATAAAATGTTATCCTCGTATATACCAGGATCGTGCAAATAAATTTTCACGTTCAACTCTATCGTTTCGTACTCCTTGATTTCGCCACTTGTTTGATCCACGGACCACGGTGAATCTTTTTTACTCTTCGTGTTAGATAAAAACAAATATCTTTGATCCTATTTATTATTATATATACATAAAACTTCGTACTTACGAAAGCAATATTAAATTGGGCTGGAATTGGTGTATCACTTATAACTTGTAATTTCATAATCTTTTCTTTGAGAACTTGGACGTCGCCAAAGTCCATTCTAGTTGGTTGGAAGGATATTATAGGTCCTTGACCAGTACAGGATAATTTACAAACAGTTACCGGTGAATCTTGACCAATCGTTAACATGCTAAAGAGAAATATTACCGTTAATTAATTTTATACAAAACAAAAGATTCCGAGATTAAAATGTAATCATACTTGATCGTGGTACTCTGTTTACCAATGGATTTCGTAATAAGAGTCATTTCGATTGTTCTCGATTGACGTGCCTTGATAAAACCTTGGTAGGTTGATATGGAATAATAAATTGATGTTTTATTGTCAGATACCTAAAGTAAACGTAGCCTGTTAGAATTTTTTATTACAGCAATACGATGGTATATTAAAGTATTATTAAATATATTCTTTTTTTTTCTTCTATTTACCGATTGTGGCATGATATAAAAATAACTATCGAGATCGGAGTCGTTTTTTATATCGAAAGTTCTCGTGTAAGGGTAGTTTATGAAACAAAATCGAATAGATATCTCTGGTGGTTTGATTGAGAGCGTAGCTATGCTCCCACAGAATGAGATTGGTAACATCAATGGATCAGATTGGGAGTTCCACATGTCGACTCGAAGAAAAGAATGTTCAATTCGATTGATATTTGCATTGTAGATTATCTGTCAAAATTTCGAAGATCTTGTTAGAGCGATGTCATTTTTTTGTTTTTTTTTGTTTTTCTTTCTTTCTTTCTTTCTTGTAAAACTTCCGATTTGATTATTCTTTTTACCCGAATTTTCGAGAAACTCCGTTTAGGGACTACACCTTCATCAGGTTGAACTATAAATTCCCGTGGGTTAGATGGAAAACTCGATTTGATATCTGAGCTAGCAAAGTCTTCGTAAGTTAAAGGTTCTTCTAAACCATCATTCAGTACAGTTATTTTATATTTTACGGGAACGGTGGATAGATTATGAAGACATACTTCCTGTCTGCTACTAAATCCTAAAAACCATCGGACAATTTCAATCCTTCATTTATTATAAATCGTTCCTTTGTAATCATTTATTATAAATCGTTATAGAACCTTGATAAATTGATCGATATATCGATCAATCTTACCTATATCAAAATCTTACCTAAAGAAGTCGTACCAAAATTTAAGCTTTTCTTATCGAAATGTAACGTGGGACATATAATGCATCCTTTAATATGTAATGAAATAATTTCGAGACTTTCCTTAACAATGAAATCAACACGTTCCAAAAAATCACCCTTTTGGCCAGAAGAAAATGATAAACTGAACGACTTGTAGTTTCCTGGTTTGATAATAAGTGATGAAGGATCGATATTAATTATCCCACCGAAATGAGTCTGTTTTGGTTTATATATCAGCGTGCCATCTATATATCCTTTATTCGTAGCAACTATCTGAAGAATAGATTGTCCGATGTGATTGTCAAAGAACTATTAAAATTGGAAGCTCGATAAGGTTTAACAAAGTTGACCAAAATATATCTTTCTACCTCGTAATAATATGCGGAATACATGTATATTTTATCTACATCGATCGTGATGACGTTCAAACAGAAAACTGGTCCTTTGCCTATCCCACATAGGCTGTGATTGTTAACATATGCAATGAAAATATTAATGAAGAGAGTCACGCTGAGTTGAAATGACGGAAATAATTTCGGGAGTTTGATTTCTTTACTTCAAAGGTATCCTGTCCTCTCGGCCGGATACTTCCAAATAAGCTGTGCTACAAATCTCGCCAACTTCTAAAGCTTGAAAGAATATCGTCACGTCTGATGATGAATGTGGCCATATTTCACCCTCCTACACAATACGTTTCAATACTTCATTTACAAGGTTCGTTTTCATTTTTATACAGGGTGTATTCAAAAGTTCCTAGGTCATTTTAAAAATCAATTACTCTTTTTCAAGATACTTTAAGACCAATTTCTTTTTTCTTTTTCAAATGGTAAAACTATACAAGCTTAGGAACTTTTTTGCATTCTCTTATATTCGTATCTTACTATAGGAGTAATCAGAAAACATAAGTTATTGTATTGGAAATTTTCATTCATTAATGAGATTATCTCATCCCCGTAAATTCTTTGGCAGACGAGTTCGTGAATGTTAGGCATGCAGATGTTGTAATATTCCAGATTGACACATCGTACAATTTCCATTTCGTTTATCAGTTCGAATAATTTTTTATATCTGTAATAATATAATAAAAAAAAGATAATAAAAAACAGAAAAATAACAATACTGAAATAGGAAAAACAAAGAAAAAATATATTTGTTTTTTACTCTTCTTTTCTTGCATTATCTTCTTTGCTACTTTTATAATACATCCATTTATATTTGACGATATAATCGCTTCTATTGTGAATTGTAAGGATTTTACTTCTGGACATGCCCAAATAAGTATTCTCCATTTTGACACTGCCTCTATCTATTCGAATTATGCAATTCACTGCTGAACTTCGTAATTTTGTTCGAAGAATCTCACCTGCCAATACATTTGTTATTAATAATATTGTTAAATAAGATAATGGACCAAAGTCATAAGTATACCAGTCTCATTTTTGATAAAAAGATTTCCTTCAAATTCTCCGATATTATCGGATAAGAAATAAATAGTAAATTGAATCGATTCTTCCTCATCGATTAAACCACTTGACGGTTCGATACGAAAACATGAACTAACAGAAATTTATAAATTATTAAATCCTTTCGTTATTAATTTCAATTTTATCCTTTTTTTGTCATTTTTTAATGTTCCTTGTCGAATTTATTATTACCTGTCAGTGAAGAAAGTGAAAAAGCCCGAAGTTGTTCCGATATTGCGTATCAAAATAGTTTTCGACGAAGAAATCTTTACTGCTGTTTCTGGTACTTCGATGCTATCAGGAATGTCCAGAATCGGTCTGGGACCAATTGCTGAAATAATGAAACACTTAAAATTATATAAAAAAAAAGAATGTCGAATGAAAATAATTTCTTGCTATTACCAATTATTGGAATAGAAATAACATCGTCGTCAGTACAGAACGTCGCTTGGTATTTATAATCTCGTTTTTCTTCCGGCATAAATTTGATGTTATAAATCTGGGCTAGTCCTGGCGCTACTGTTACGTTGTAAGAAGATCCACGAAATTCAATATCAAAGAAAGGGTCCTGTTCGAGGCATGCTTTTAGACATCTCGAGACCTTATAAAAAATATGAACAATCTAATTAATTATATTACAAGTTGTCATATTATACAATCATTTTCATGATTGATTATATACCTGACTAGAATTACGAATAGTGAGGGAAGCGTTATAAACTTTGCCAGGGAGAAATTGTTGAAATATAATAATAGCAGGTATTGGTTTGAAAGGATTATTTTCTGGATAATTAATGACAGATCGAAGATTTTCATTGATACCTGGTTTAATCAGATAAGCCATTCTATCTTCGGTTGTTAACATCATTTGTCTTATATATTCCGATGGAAATATAATGTTCTGTGTATTAAACAAATCTTATTCATTATTTAGATATTAATACAATAGTTTCATCTACGAAAAAATTATATTTTTCTAACCTTATCTCCATCTTTCTCATTTCTTGGTTTATCCAACATAATTGTGAAGATCTTTAATAAGTCGAGTGAGAATGGTTTCCTGTCATCCAACTTTTTTTCTCTTTCCTCCATTTTTTTAAATAATCCCTTTAAAATTCAATACTCGATCTATTTTATTTTCGATTAATTAGCATAATTGTTTTTGTAATATGTTAATCGTATTGATTGTCACAGTATGATTGATTAATCGCAATATGTTTCTTTTGTTTCATACTCATTCATACAAGTGAGATATTGATCGAAGAGAAATACGAATATACATTTACGAATGATTACGTTTGAAAGATTTTTATTTATTACATCGAGGTGGTATGCATACATAAACCGGACAACAGGGTGGTTTTGATGGTTTTAAGCACGGTGGAATTGGACAACACGTTGGTGTAGGACAACAATTTGTAGGGAAACATGCCATGGGTCCACATGGAATCGTACAATCTCTTAAACAACCGGAAGGCCTGAAAACATTTGATTTTTTTTATAATTTGTTTTCTTAATTTTAATTGTTTTATTAATATTAATACATAAATTAATGACTTACTGGCACATTGGTGCGCATGGGGAAATAGGACAACATAATGGGAGACATGGTGGGCTTGTACAAAGCGGAGGTGGACCACATGGAGATGGACAAAATGGAATTGACGAGATCGGTGGACAATCGGGGTTCGGTGGGAAACAACAAATTTTTCTTGGAACCGGTTTAAGCTTGATCTCGGCACGAGGAGGTTCCGTACAACATATTGGTACACAACCTGGTAGGCATGGACTAGGTGGACAACATGGCATCTGTGATATGCAACAAGGATCGCAGCTTATTCCATCGCAACACATTCCTGGACATGGACCTCTTGGACATCCTAATGGTGGACACGAGACGTTGCATATTTCTGGTTCAGGCTTTCTATTAAGGGAATTTAATTTTCAACGATTTGATTGATGATCTCGTGCATTCTTAAATAGATACGTATATATATTTTGTATCAACTCACAAACATTCGATTTCTTTTATGATACATAACATTTCGTCCATAAAATTACGAGTGTTTCCACAAGTGCCCATTTTCTGATAAATTGATGACGTATCATTTGCACAGAAATTTAGATTAAAGATCAAACGATATATAAATATTTATTTATTTAAATTTAGTTACTTATCCATTTGGATTCGATGTATTTTCTTTTCTATTCGTTTGTTTCTTTTTTTTTTCTTGAGGCGATTTTGTTGTTTTCATAAAGTGTCATACAAATTGTTCATAACCATAAGTCAAATTATGCGTTGATATAATGATAACGTTTTTCTCTATCCATTTATTGTACCTTTTAATATCTCCTTTTATATTGACAATAGTTAGAAACATGTTAAATTGTGTAAAAATATATGTACATATATATTTAACTCTGTTAAAATTAAAATCATTTGTTGTTTCAGTAATTATAATTTAATCATCAGGAAAAATTTATCTTGCTGTACCAAATTTATTTAAATTGTTGTCTATTTGGTTATACCTATTTTATACATCTAATTATAAAAAATTATATATATATACATACATATATATATATATATATATATATATATATATATATAAATGATTATTTATCGTTTATATAAAATTAAACATGTAAAATTGTAAAATACTTTAAAACGATTGTATTAAATTTCGAAATGAATAATTACTGCGTTATGAATTATCCGAATATCGTGAGGTATGTTTGAAAAATCGATTTGACTCGCATGAAAATAATTTGTTACTAATAATAATAATAATTATTATAATCATATAATAATAATAATTTTTGAAATGAGTATATTTATAATTAACGAATCAAATTTATTTATGATATCATATGTTTAATGACATCAACACGAGTAAATAATATAAATTTTATATATATATATTCATATACATATATGTTTGTGCGTATGTGTGTATAATTATTATATAATTATGTAATATTACTATGTATGTAATTACTATAATAATTTTATTATATAATCTATGAATAATGAAAAGAGGATAATAAACAAGATGAGATTATTCACACACAGGGATTACAGGGTAAACATATAGGCCACGGTGTTCTTCTTGCAGGACAGGGTGGTGGACAGGGTGGTAAAGGTGGATGACCGAACTCAAGGTATCTCGGTGGACACGGAGGTGGGCAGGGTAATCGAGGTTTACGGATGGCTTGTTCGTAGATACCGCAAATCGGTGGGAGAGGTGGGCAAGGTGGTGGACAAGGAGGCGGAGGTGGAACACAATATATACTTGGTGGAGGAGGACAGGGTTTTGGTTTACTCGTACAAATTACAGTAACGAATTTACTTCCATCACAAGGACCCCATGGACCACAAAGTATAGCTGAATATGATGGACTTATAAAAAACATCAGATATAATTGAATATCATTAAAATTATTACTTATATTAAATATGATACTTACTCGATATTACACATTGTCGATTTTGATGAATTTTTCTTTTTATATTTTATGAATTAATATTTCATTATTGAGATATATTATTTCATGATGAATTTTGTCTTTAAGAATGAATATTGTAGTGGTTTTTATCGAGTTATCGAAAAAATATTATTGTTTGTCTTTTCTTTCTTTTTTTTTTTCATTCGATAGTTAAAATGAACCGCGATGATTTATACATAAAACTCGTTACTTGTTTTAAGAATCGTGTATATTAATGATATCGTTTAAAAAGTATAAGATAAATAGACAAAAATATATTGTGTGTATATATATACATATATATATATATAAAAATATAGATCTCATAAATTAAAAATAAAAATAAATAATCCTTTCATTCAGTGATACATTATGGCTGGTTGTATATATTTATTAGCAGTCAAAGTGTTCTCAGGTATCATTGGTTGATTTGGTATATAGTTCGGTTTTCTGGCAAGGTACGTGACACCCCCAATAGTTTTGGCTTCTCGAATATCTGGCGAATTGTAGGTTCCGTTCAATCTTTGAGATGGGCCAAATGGTGCCATCTTATTCTGTATCTGTCCGTTCTCTCTGGAATACGATAAATCTGCTGTGTCGCCACCAGGACAATCGAAGTATGCTATATTGGCTGTATTTGGTTTATGTAGGTTAAGTACATCTCCCTGTCCGTTGTTACTAATCACATTTTGTTTATTCTGATAGAATTGTTGTAACTGCTGATAATGATCTGGATTACCGGAACCATCAAGTTTATAAGACATTTGCTTGTTCAATACCGATAATGGATTTTTTTCATTATAAGGAATTAATTTCTGATAATTTTGTTGTTGTTGGTGATTTAACTGTTGATCTGAATAAGGCAGCTGATATTGTGCGGTTGGAACTACTGTCCCGTCTTCTCTTTCAGCCATCAAACTATAACGATTTCGTGGATTATACTGTTTCTGTTTTGGGTATTCATTCCCAGCCGTTCCAATTTCAGATCTTTTTAAATATGTTAATGGTTGGGGAAGTGGATTATTAGGGTTTCTTTTATTTTCTAGACCATTTGCTGAGATAGCTCTTTGCGACATCGAATTAGAATTATTGAAGGGTGATTTTGATATTAAATTTGGTGTCGTTTCATTCGGATCTTGCATACCATTCAGTTTAGTTTGTAGATTCTTTCTGTTAAGATTTGCGAGATATTCAAGACCTTTCTGACTTTCTGGATTATTTAAGATCTCCAAAGTTTTCTGGATCGTATCTGGATTTTGCAAGCCGTTATTACGTTTCTGAGGGCGGATCACATCTTTGTATAATCTTAGTTTCAATAAACTCGATGGTTCGACATTTCTCATATTCAAATCGTTCAGACTGAAGGCTTTCTTGAAAAGACGGGAATCTTCTTCGTTTCGTGGCTGATCAGGTTGCCATGAAACTTGTTCTGGTACTTGGTGATACTGTTGTTGATATGGTTGTTGATATGGTTGTTGAATTTGCTGCGATTGTTGCCAATAAATAGGATATTGCGATCGCATCGGATTATTGTTGAAATGTTGTTGATATTGATTTTGTTGATATTGTTGATATTGTTGATGTTGTTGATGTTGTTGATGTTGAGATGAAGCTGACATTGGTTTTACGTGACGATAAGGCTCGGATGATCCGTATGTATATTGTGGTATTACTGTTCTTGTTGGAACTCCCATTTGTTGTTGCCAGAGTTGATACGCATTTTGTTGAGACTGATCATAAATTTGTGATAACGATGGCACCATTTTAGATGGATTATTCCCATTTTGTTGCAGTTTATTGAAATCCACTGGCTGATTCTCGTTAAATTGCTGTTGAGATGAAATTAAGTTTTGTTCTCGAATTTTGGCGTTTAATTTTTCTAAATCACTGTAAGGAATATGTGGTGGCGTTATATGAGCCATCCATTCAGGTTTCTCGTCTATCTGTATCTTTTTACGTATCTCTTGCTTTTTTTTATCAGGATAATCATCCTCTTGATTAAATTGTTGAAGATATTCGAGTTGTCTGCGTTGTTCCTTTAGTAAATTATCGAACTGCCTTCGCATTAATTCTTCGGATATACCTTGTTGTTTCATAGTTGTTATCAAGAGCTCTTGATCTCGAATCATTTTCGGTGTAAATTTCAGACTGTTTCTTTCAAGATTTGTAGGCATTTCAGTAGTGATTACTTGCTGAGGAACATGATTTGGAGGCATCATATTCTGTTGGAAATGATTTAAAAATTGTTGTCCTTGAATCGTTGGTCGATACATTTGGGATACTTGACCATGATTTTGACCATAATGATGACCATATGTAACGTTTTGCGATTTGGTATTGTCAACTAGGTTGATGGTGTATGGCTTGATTTGAGATTTTATATTTGGGTTATCAATTAACATTTTACTATTCGGTACTGCTTCATTATGCTGATTACTTAATTGTTGTCTTTGTTGCATCGATACCATAGGGTTTAGAACACTTTTTGTTTGATTTACGTTTGCATCTTGAGGCGAAGTCATTCCATAAGGGAACGATGTTCTTTCCGACAACTGTTGAGGAAAATAATTATAATAATCTTGATTAGCATGTGCTGAATGTTGTGTTTGATGTCCTGACATCATTTGGAATTGCTGATTAAACGCCCGTTGTTGCATTTGTTGCTGATGAGCTATATTGTTTTGTAGTTGTTGATAAATTTGCTGAGGATGTTCATGCGTTAAAACAGGCGAAGAATTTGCTTGAGAGGATTGAATATTGTAAAAAGGTGGTACAGACATAGGACGATCGATCTGTTGATTCGTCACGTTAGGAAACATTGTTGGATGGGATCGTGTTTGCATATGTTGTTGCTGATGTTGTTGTTGTTGCTGATGTTGTTGTTGCTGCTGATGTTGTTGTTGCTGCTGTTGTTGTTGCTGCTGTTGTTGTTGTTGGTGTCTCTCTTGCATCACTGCTTGTCTATGTAACATTAAATTTCTTCCACCAACAGGTTGTTTCTCTAGATCAACAATTTGAGGAAGTTCATCGTTTACCCAATTATTTTCTTTCTGTATATTCGTAATTTCGTTAGATATTCTTTGTGATTGTTGAGGATGTAATTGTGTCGCCGGTGTAGAAGATCGAGCTACAGGTGTTTGACCATTGTGAACATAAGCCGTCGAGTTAGGTGCACCCACGGCAGTTACGTGCGATTGATGTCCATGCGGTACGTTTGGCCGATGTTTATCTGGACCATGTACCCGATAAGTTAAAGCTCCGTTTGATTGTGGAATTGGCTGATGCATCGAATAGTTCATGGAAATTTGTTGTTGGCACATATTTTCCGACGTCTATAAAAATAAATAGAACGGATAAGCATGTTAGGGTCCTGTTAATAATATTATTTTTAAAATATTTAATATTATTTAATAATATTATTTTAAAAATATTTAATATTTTCTGTAATCATTACTACTTACCTGTGACTGATTTTGATGTCCATTATGTATTCCATTAATTTGATCACCGTATTCGTAATTATGACCTGTAGAATCTGGCATGTATAATGTAGCCGAACGTTCAGAATTTTGTTGATTGACCATACCCCTTATCAATTTATTATTAAACAATGCTGAATTGTCGTATTTGCGAATTTTTTCAGCTGGAAAGCTTTTCAATCGTGGTGACGAACTCGATTGTAATTCTTTGGATTTATCTTGAGAATTGAATATTGTTTTTGGGGGAGCAACCTTGTTGTCTCCAGTTGCAAGCATTGTTTTTGATAATTTTGTCTATAACGAAAGAGAAATTGATGAGAGAGAGAGAGAGAGAGAGAGAGAGAGAGAGGGAGAGAGAAAGAGAGAGAAAGAGAAAAAAACAAATAGATCTATGCAATTGATACGTTTCTTTTTAACTTACATATATGTAGCATATACTTACCATTGTGGCTTGAATTAAGTTTGCCTCCGGCGAAGGTGATTTTCCTGATCGAGAACGTCTCCTTTGAGGAATATTTGTGACTCGTGTGTGAATACTAGATATGCTAGGTCGTCGAGTAGAATCTTTGGCAGCAGTATTCCTCTCTGTGGAAACTTTCCTATGAGTTCATGATGAAATAGAAGGTTATATAAAGACGTTTATGTAATCCTTTTGAAAAAAAAATTGAAGAGGCCAAAAGATATTCTAAAAATATCTTACCTTTTGTTCATGATAGAAAGAGATTCGTACCTTGTCAATTTGATGTAAAAATTATTCTAATAAAATCATATTATAAAATAAAAAAAAAGAGATTAAGTCTCAGAGCAGATTTAGTATTACTGGCATTGGAACAAATGAAGATAATTTATAAGACGACAACATAAATTGAGGTTGTCATGGGCACCTATAATAAAGCTCCCTTCATTATCCCAAATCCCATTTGTTAGAGAAATTAGTTTATAAATATAAATGACAATATGTTTGACCTTCAGACAATTTTCTCTATATTTCTTATAATTCATAATTACAAATAAGAAATGTATATAATAAGGAGTTAGACAATTTATGGGACATACATTATTTTATAGGTTTATTTGTGATCGTTTTTAAATATAAGAAAGCTATCGTGAAAGAATTTTTTTTCTTTTCTATTCTAACATTACAATAATTTAATAATAATGTTTTATATATCGGACAAAGATACATTTTATTTATTTTATCTACACGTCCTATTTACTTCTCGTCTTCTTCAAATATTATTGAACTAATACATTTACTCAAAGCTCTTGAAAATTACTAAATAAAGACGTATTGTAAATTTTAATTCATTAACTTAAAAATAATTTAATATTAACTTAATAATAATAATGCTAAAATTGTTTCTCCAGAAATTCAGAATTGTTTCTTTTGTAATTTTTTGTTTGCTTTTGCATTCTCAATTTATTCGTTGCAAGTTATTTTAGGAAAGTCATCTTCGAGACGTTCAATTGGCAAAATATCTAATAGAGATTATCATTTTATTGTTGTCAATTCATGGTTATTGTTACTCGTGAGCATTGATTAAATTCGTTTTATTATCGTTGTCGATAAAAAAATTTATGATTGTCAAACTTTGACGAGTTGCTTTTTTGTCACCTTATATAAAAATTAAAATGATGGTGACCAATTTGTTGATTGGTCTAAATCGATTGAATTCTCAGCAAGGTGGACAAGGCACTGAAAAAAAACAAAACAAAAAAAGTATCACAAAGAGTAATATATCGTAGCGTTCCTAACGTTCAAACTTAAGACACGATACTAACGACAAAGCGGTCTGCAAGGTGAGCAAACCGGGGGTGTAGGAGGTGGACACGGCATACAAGGTATGCATTTTGGCGTACAAACGTAAACGCAAGTTGGAGGAGGCGGTGGACAAGGTGAGCAGGGAGGAGGACATGTCACCACCACTTTTGGAGGACAAGGCATAGGGCAGCAAGGTGGACAGGGTGGACAAGGTCGTAAGTACACCTGTTAATTAATGATCCATCTGATTTTTTCGTTGTCCAAATTCTACACAATTGAATTATCATTAAACTTAACATTCGTGATATAAATTTTGTTAAAAAAAATGAATTTTAGACTCATTGAAATTGCAATTATTAAAATAATGATTTTTCTATTGTTCATGATAAATGATCTTTTCATCGTCATAAATGTAGAAAATAAAACTTTATTCCTTTATTTAGTCCAGGTTAGTCAGATTTTAATTAAAAGCATTGAATCGTGCTACAAACCACTGTCTTCGATGGTCTTGCTGGGCAACGAGGCGGACACGGTGGCCTACATTGTATGAGAGGCGCACAAGGTACGCAAGGTAGGCAAGGATAACAAGCTGGTGGACAAGGTGGTATGCAAGAAGGTATTGGACAAGGTGTTGGGCAGCACATAGGTGGACTGCAAATTACAGGGTTACATGGACCAGGAGAACACATATTTATAAGTATCTTCCATTTCTGTCGTATCCTATTACCCCATTAGTAATTTCATCGAATAAATCGAGATATCTTCTTGTGTCTATCATGATAACAATGAAATTAAATATAAATAAATCTTTCTTCTAAAGAAAGAAACTTTATCAGTTATAATATCAAAATTGGATAAGAATGTTATTTCATCGATTAAACTATTACATTTTATCGATCGTATTCTTCACACAAAAATGTAATTTCCAAATATTTAATATGTATAAATATATATACATACATTACATTATTGTTTACCTTTTACACTGTTAATTTTGTTTAGTAAGAATTATGATTAGGTCACCGATATAGCAGGTCCATCTATCAGATTTAAATAACGGTACCCGCCCTTTGAAAGTATCGAAGGTTACTTGAAATTTTTTTTATCGTTGAATAGAAAAATAGAACGAATGATTTTGCGAAGACTGTTTATTTTTTCATTGTCATGACTACAGTGAGAGTCAATTGTTATTCGCTTGGAACAGTAATTGTTCCTACCTTAAAGACGTGACACACTCGTAAAGAAATGTAAATTATTATATCGCTTATATATATAAATTTAAGATTCTTGAATTATTTACTTTATTTAAAAATAGGTATGAAAAAATGCGAATAGAGAGAATAATGTTGTCCCTACATGATGCTATTTTCGTTTTTCCAATGACGAATAAATGTCGATGAAATTTTCGAGTATAAAGTTAGACTTGTGGCTAATCAAAGAACACAAAATCCTGGTCCGTTCGGTGGCTGGGCTGGTATACCACGTCTGTTCATACGACAAGCGTGTTCTTCGAGGCGTCTTGATGCTTCGGTCAAACTTTCCGCTTGTTCGCTCCACAAACGTTCGGCTGCGGCACTAGCCCGTGGCCAAATTCTTGGATGAATGTTATACCTAAAAAAAAAAAACAAAAAACAAAAAAAAATAACGAACACATCCGTATTACTGCAATATAAATAAAAGTATTCGATGGTATACGATCGTTAAAAAATGAATTATTTAATATAATGATAAATTATAGACGAACTAACATAATTCGGCGTATAGAAATTTTTTTTTATAATATATTACAAGTGAATAAAAAAGAAAAAAGAAATAAAAAATATTAACCTGTCCACAAACTCGCCCCACATACAAGCTTCACCTCCCAACATGATATCCCTCAAGTTGACTTCGGGTGGTGCCGGAAATCCTAAAGGATCGCACGTGTAATACTTTTTCCAATCGCCTCCATTGCTTATGTGATCGAGATACCAACAAGCTGATAGCAAAACCGGATGTCCGGCTTTTGTTGCCCTTTCTAACTCGTTCTGCCAGCGTCCGGTCCACACGTGTACTACCGTGGTATTGGGAAGATTTACGCCGTTATCGAAAACCTGAAATAACAAACGTTTATTTTTAGAATAATTCTTAGAAAGAAATTTCATTTCGTGAATAGACCGTTAGAATTAAAAATAATACTTCACCTCTTGCCATACGATGGAATTGGCACCCAACGTGCTAGTGATCTCTAATAATTTGGTAATGTACTTTCCTTCTAATAACGCGTAATTCTTCGACATATTATGAGCTTGCATATATGATTTTATCTCGGGATTGCTACCCCAACAATCGAAAGGTACTTCGTCGCCACCTAGATGAACGTAATTATCTGGAAATATCTCAACTATCTCGGAAAATAGATTTCTCATGAATTCGTAAACCTCTGGTTTTGTTGGATTGATCGGCCCAAGTTTACCATTCGGATTACCAGTAGAGTCTAAAGATAGAAGAAAAAAGAATCAGAAAAAAAATAAAACAAATAAATAATTCCCAAGGAAAATTCTTTAATCCGCACAAAAAAAAAAGAAAAAGAATTATTTCAACTTACCATAACACTTCGTGAGAAGTTCCGGATAACTTAAACCCCAAGCTGCTACGTGTCCAGGTGTATCAAACTCTGATATAATACGAATCCCACGTAATCTCGCATAAGTAATGATTCTTTGTACATCATTGGACGTGTAAACCATGGTAGAATGATAAGCACCTTTAGCTGATAAATCTGGATACTTAAAGCTTTGGTAAGGGAAACTATTGTCGTCTACTATGTGCCAATGTAAAACGTTTAGCTTGTTGTAGGACATTGCATCCAATGTAAGAAGTATGTCGGATACTGGTAGATAATGACGAGACGTATCCAAAAGAATACCTCTGTGTCGTAATTTCGGTGTATCCACGATCGTCTGACATTGTAACTTCAACTAAAAATTTTCGATCATTAACTATTTATTCTAAATCTAACATATACATATATATATATATATATATATATATATATATATAAAACGTTTATTTAACGTTTTTATTTTAACGTTTTATTAAAAAATAATACATATATAAAAATATCAATAATAAAGTCTTCATCATTTATTACACTGAATTTTAAATAAATCGATAATATATTTAGAACGATTTAAATAAATATTTTAATCTTATTGATCATTAATTATTATAAATCAAATCGAAATTTAACTTACGATAGGACCGTCTCCAGATGGTACGAGGATTTGTGAAAAGGTTTCAAGACCTCGAAGTATTCCCCAAACGGAGTCAGCTGAGAGACTAGCATTGGTTGATATTTCGTTTATTTCAAGTATGTCTGGAAAAGTCAACATTCTATCTTATTGTCGATCTTATTGTCGATTGAGAAAAAGGAAGATAAAGAAGAGGAGGAAGAGAAAGAAGAAGAAGAAAAAGAAGATTGTATTTAATCGTTCTATTCTTCAATGTTCCTAATCACAATGACCTCATAATGATGCTTTCGCGAACGGATAAGAAGAAGAAGAAAAAGAAGAAGAAAAAGAAGAAAAAGAAGAAGGAGAAGAAGGAGAAGAAGAAGAAGAAGAGGAAAAATAAGAAATAGAGATAAGAAATGTAAAGAGGCTGATTAATTTCGTCTTATTACTCGTCCCCGTTTCGATCTGTTCCACTGACTCTATTACCAACTCGTTCATTATCGCGAATTAGAAAAATTGTTACGTGCATAGACGTTCGTTGATTACATAGGAACGATATCATCGAACGATATTTCTTCGTTCTGTATAAACTGCATAGTATTAAAATGAAGGTAGTAAGAATTAAATGAAAAAAAAAATTAAATAAAAAAGAATTACATGAAAAAAAGAATTAAATAAAAGAATAAAAAACAACAATGACAAAAACAATAATTAAAAGAATAAATTTTTTTAATTTATTTCGAGGAATTTTTAATCGTCGGGAACGATTAGAAAGCAATTGAAATAAGTAGAAATATTTTTTTACAAAGCGAAAGAAATCTCGTTATTCACGTTAATCATTTTATAAGTGCTACGTTCGAACGTGGAATCCCCGACTTCGTATAATCTTGTCCCACTTAAAAAAAAAAAACAAAATCTAATCGTTTTATGAATATTATTGTATGTATGTATATATATATATATATATATATATATATATATATATATATATATATATATATATAGAGTATCATTTAGAGTAGTTAGTATGTTTTACTTTTGCGCGCATTCGATCACAATCATGGAATACTTAATGTTTATATCGAAACATTTAAATACATACTCATGTGCGTCGTATGTATGTGTTTCGAAACGAATTAATAGTACATTAGAAAGTATACATCCTAATTGAGATTAGCGAAGGAGATTAAAATCCGGGGGAACAACCGGTTAGTTTCATAGAAATTTATCTGTTTTGACGGAATCGACGGAAGATTAGATATATCATTTACGTATAATATTACGTAGTAATAATGTTTCGTATGCAATCAACGAAGAAAGGACAAAGATATTTCTTTTTTTCTTTTCAAAAATGTTTGTTTCACTTACAACTCTCGTTCATGAACAAATGTGGCCAATATTCGCCATTATGTTGGCAAGGATTCTTTAATTGAATCTCCAAGCTCGTTAATGTACCCTTGAAGAATGCATCGTTTCGTGCAGATGTTCTGGGATGTCCTTCGCTAACGATTCTGCCTATTCTTGCATCGGTTAGAATTATACCCTTGTACCTTTCGATAGCCTCGTTGATTATATCGCAATTTTCAGTTTCTGTCTAAAAAAGAGTGATAAATATATTTGATAAATCCAACAAAAAACCAAAAAAACAGACATACATCAGATTGAACGAATTTCATATCGAGAAAAGAAGGGATAATGGAAATAAAAAAAAAAACAAAAAAAGAAAGAAAGATAAAATAGGAGAAGAAAAAAAACAAAATAGAAAGCGAAGAGAGAAAATTCATGTGAATACTTTTAGGATTATTAAAATAATAATAAGAAGAAGAAGAAGAAAGAAAGAAAGAAAGAAAGAAAAAAGACAGTAAAAAAGAGGTAAACAAGAAAACAAGTCAACGTGAAACTCACTCGAATTTGAAAGGTCGACGGTCTTAAAAGATAAAATTCCTTTCGAACGATTCTCTGATTCGGCATCGGCCAAATTTCACCTTCGGTCGGTATAACCCATGCACCAGAGAACGAATGCAATTGTATACTCAAATTTGGTAACGATGCAAACAGCCAGACTAATAAAAATGTATTTATTAAATACAAACGACACATGTTTGTTTGTTCGTTTGTTTGATAGTAATCAACGTTTCAGGTAAACACGTTTGCCGAATAAGAACGATCCGCTAGCAGCGAGCGGTCATCGTCTACTGACGATGATACTACCGAGCTGTGCCAACCGAAGCTCGAACAGAGAGAATGAGAGAGATAGACAGAGATAGAGATAGAAAGAGAGAAAGAGAGAGAGAGAGAGAGAGAAAGAGAGAGAGAGAAAGAATCGGTTCGGTTGTCGCGTGTATACGAACACGAGCAAGGAGAAGAGCGGCGAGCAGAGTGCAAACGACCTTAGCCCGCCATTTAACTTTTATCACTTTGGCCTCACGAGTGCTCACGGTCAAGTGGGACTAAACCAGTCCTTTCTTTCTCTCTCTCTTTCTCTCTCCTCTTTCTTTCTTTCTTTTTTCTTTCTTTTTTCTTTCTTTTTTCTCTCTCTTTTTCTCTTTCTTCTATTTTTATATTTATATTTATCTCGTTTTCGTTTCTTCTCTTCTATAGACGCTCAAAGAAAATCGTGATCCTTAAAGTTTTCCTTCGTGAAAATGCGTTCATTGATCGTCGAGTACGACGACCTGTAATAAAAGAAGAAAAAGGATAGATACTTAGATCTATGTCAGATAGTGAGAGAGAAAGAGAGAGAGAGAAAGAGAAAGAAAGAGGGAGAAAGAGAGAGGGAGACAGGAGGAAGTTTGATCGTACCGAGAAGACGGATATAAAAAAAATTATTATCTTGACAATCGATTTCGTTCGAAGAAAAATCTTCATTAATAATTTTACCTATAATAATATTTCAAATTTAAATATTGCTGGTACCAAAGCAAGTTTTGATAATGATAATGTATATTTTTTAAATTACGAGCGTCACTGTTACGCGAGAATTAATTGTAAAGAAAAATGTGGTAACGTTATATATGTTTCGGCTATATGACATCTCATTTAATTAGTTATTATTTAATTGTATGTTATTTCATGTACAATTCATAAGTATGTTATTTCATATACAATTCATGAGTATGTTATTTCATGTACATCTCATGAAGAATATTCTTGCAATTAGTGCAGAAATAAATTTGATGTAATCTCTTGAGATATTAATAAGTATGTAATTTGTACGCGTGCCTGTTCCGAAATATTTTCTTTTCTTTTTTTTTCTTCTTTTTTCTTTTCCTTTTTAACCACGAGAAATTGTACCTTTAAACTATCCTTCGAAAGAAACGATAGTTAGTTGATTAATCGTTTAAAGAAATAACATCATAAATATATTAACGAGTATAACGGATAATAAAACTTTTGTCTCATTTATATTAATTTCCACAAATTATTCATAACCTGTAAATTTTAACAAAGCTTAATCAAACGATTGTCTATCATTCGGTCTAATTAATAAAATTTATAATAACTTTTATAAGTGGCATAAAATAAAAAATATGTAATAATAAAATTTGTAAAAAAATCTAAATAAACATAATAAATAATTTAAAGGATTTTTAGAATATACACACATATATAGAAATGATTCATGCCGTCACTACGAGTCGAAAATACATAGCTACGATTTAATTTAACTAATAACAAATTCGACCTCTCATTGTATATTTTTTCTTCATATTTATCACATATAGTAAAAGAAATTCAAAATCGATGAGATAAAATGATCAAGCGTAAAGTTCAATAAAGCACTAGAGATAATAGGT
This sequence comes from Vespa crabro, assembly GCF_910589235.1. Lineage (NCBI taxonomy): Eukaryota > Metazoa > Arthropoda > Insecta > Hymenoptera > Vespidae > Vespa > Vespa crabro. Next base: position 8,211,784 of record NC_060961.1, read on the forward strand.
CATCCTTATCGATTCTCCGCTAATATTTATATTTACACGTAGAGATGAAAAAGAATAGATTGAGAAGAGTGATATCAGTGCATTCGAAAAAATCATTATACGAGCGATATATCGATATCTTGGTTGTTGATAATTTCGTTGATAACGATGGATTCCCCTTCTTGTCAAAGTTAATAGATACTGATACCAATTATTAATAATAATAATTAATATTATAATTATTAATATTTTATGATGTCTGGAACTTTAACTAAAAAAGGGGAGAATGAAATTCGTGAAATTCTGAATAAAATTCTATGTACTTTAAATGAAAAAATTGTAGCTAAATGTTCGTAACTTTTTAGTAAAAAGAAATATGGTTGGTTATAAAACAGAATAATCTGTTTTTTTTTTTTTGAACACATGTACGTATTACAAACAAAACCGAGATAAGAAAAAAGAAAAAACGAAATAATTTCCAAAACGTACAAAACAACAATAAGTACAGTATAATGATAATTAATTATCTATGTGACTAATATGTAATTAATAATCGAGATGATTTTGATAAAACATTGATAAAAAAAGAAAAGAAAGAAGAAAAAACATGAATAGAAATAAAAAGAAAGAAAAAAGAAAAGAAAGAAAAAAACGAGACGGTAGAAAATTACGGAACATGTCATTGGACAATTAAACGAGACAAGATCGGCGAACACAATGATAGACGTGTCGAGACGGCGTGTTATCCAAAGGAGACGCCTCCGATCGTAAAATACGAGTTTGCGCATTTTCCTCCTCTTATAAGAGAGGACCGCAAGGTGAATTACACGTGCTGAAACGAATGCGACAAGCTTGAATATCGTATTAACCTGTATACACGTACATGTGGCCTCTCATAGTATGAGTTGATCGTAGAGGAAGAGAGAGTCAGACACACAGAGAGAGAAACAGACATAGAGAGAGAGAGAGAGAGAGAGAGAGAGAGAGAGAGAGAGAGAGAGAGAGAGAGAGAGAGAGAGAGGAGAAAGGAGAGAAAGAGGATAAGAGGCATCACGATGGACGTACCCAGATTTATGTTAATGGATCGTTGGAAGATGAATGACCCGCACGTTGATTGGACGACATCATAAATTTCTATTGGAAAAGATATACTTGATGTAAGATAGCATATATATGTGTGTATGTGTGTGACAAGAAAAAAATTTTAACATCCGATTAATCTGAATAATTCTTTATCGATAATTCGTAAATTGTCGATTAATTATATCTTTTTATTTTCAATCGATTAATGTTTAAATATTTTTCTTTCTTTTTTTTTGCTTAAACAAAGAATAAATTTCAGTATCAATAAGTTTCTCCAATTGACTAGCGTCGTTTGTTGATAAGACATTATTCTTTTTTGTATAATCGAACACGTGCGTGTTACAGTACCTTTTCACGTGCTAGAAATTGTATAAGAAGTATGTACATAGATATACCGGCTAGGTCGCATGATTCACGTAACCGTTCATTCTTAGATCTTTGAGAGAATGATAATTGATATGAATCACACATATATATATTCACACACTCACATATACACACACACACACACTTGAAGTCTAATATTTAAATAATAAATGTAATTATATAACGATATATGGGAGAGGTTACTAATTTTCTTTTTAATTATTATATATTTTAATTATTATTATTATAATTATTATCATTATTATTATTTATAATTTATATTAGAGGAGATATATTTTCTCCATGTCTCTCTCTCTCTCTCTCTTCTTTTGTCTCTTTCATAAATAAGACTAGAAATAATAATGATAGAGAGGATGGTCGATGATCGTACGGCACTGCTTGGTGAATCGTAGCTTCATTGATTGCGACGACGTACGTTGGGCGAACGGTCGTTAGGAGCGAAGGGAGGTTAGATTCGAACTGGAACGTGCATTCAGTGCTGGCTATTACTCTTAAAATGCCCCGGCCGTCTATCGATATAATAAAAAGATTATTATTATTACCATAAATACTATTTTCAACTTAATCAAATTGTCAAATGAGTCCTATTTCTATTTTCATTTCATATAGACGATTATTCAGTGATGTTTAAAAGCACAAATGAATGGACTTTTTAAATAAACCGAAGATTGGTCTATTTATAAGATATTATCGACGAATATTATTAAATTCTTTTTTATATTAAATTCGACATTTACATAAAACATTAATATTAAATATTAAACGTTTCAAAAATCCCGCCGAACGAACGTGTAATACCATCATCGACGCGCCAAAAGAAAGCAAACCCCATCTGTAAAATTTCCAATTATAAATCCCCGATGCTATCGATCAGATATCAACGACTTCGATAAATTAAAAGGGAAAGAAAGACCCGGAGAAAAAAAAGAACAAAATCGAACAAAAAAGAAAAGAAAAGATGAAAAAAGAAAGAATGACAAAGAGAAAAAAATTTTATTAAAATTTGCCGCCCACAATAAAGATCGTTTCTCGACATTTCAATATCAATGCGCTTGCGGGGGCGTTTGCGCGCCGGGAAGAACACAACACGCGCAAGACTTTGAAGAGGGTGGGGCGCGAGTCGATGAGAGAGAATCAGGATGGAAAGGTGGAGTAGGGGGAGGGGGTTTTGGTGAAGGAGAAAAGAGGAGATGGAGTGAAAGAGGGGTCGAAGGATGGTGATTGGGGGTGATCAGGGGGGAGGGGGAGGCGTACGGAGTAAAGGCTTAGAGTGTAGAAGAGAATCGAGCGGGCAATAAACGTCGACGTCGTCGTAGTCGTCGTCGTCGTCGTCGTCGATGACGTTGGTGACGTGGATGGTGGCGCTAGCATCGTAATACGAAATGATGATGGCCGTAGTACTAGTAGTAGTAGAAGTAGTAGTAATGGTGATGGTGGTGGTGTGGTGGTGCTGATTGTGATGCTCGTAGTAGTACCGAGCGTGTGTAGTAACAAGTTTTAAGGGCGGGAATGGTGGGTAGTGGCGGCGGCGGTAGCGGAAGCGGTGGTGGTGGTGGCGGTGGTGGTGATAGTAGTGAGGGTTTCAGTGGTGGGGAGAGGGTGGTCTTTGCCTGGCGTCGTTTTCCTTCGGTGTGGCTGCCTCGGCATTAGAGTACAGTGTCAGTGCGCGCGGATCCGTCGTGGGCCGTGAATCTCTTCTCTCTTCGGCATCTCTCTCTCCGTGACGCACGAGAGAGGACGCGCGTCGGCGAGGGAGAGAGAGAGAGAGAGAGAGAGAGAGAGAGAGAGAAAGAGAGAGAGAGAGAGAGAGAAAGAGAAAGATAGGGATAGGGACGTGAGAGCGAGCGAGCGTGCGCGCACTGAAAGGAAGAGAGGGAGAGAGAGAGAGACAGAGACAGAGAGAGAGAGAGAGAGAGAGAGAGAGAGAGAGAGACAGGGTGACAAGAGAGGAAAAAAGAAGAGAGAGAGAGAGAGAGAGAGAGAGAGAGAGAGAGAGACGTGTTAACGTTCCGTGTCGGGTGTGCGTATGTTTGTGGGTGTGTTTGTTTGTTTGCGTGTGTTTAGCCAAGGGAGTGTGCGCGCGCGCGGTGCCGTTGGTGGTGCTACCGGTAAAAATTGGCACCGCTAGTGCTGGTGCAGAAGAAGAAGAAGAAGAAGAAGAAAAAGAAGAAGAAGAAAAAGAAGTAGAAGTAGAGGTAGAGAAAAAAGAAAAAGAAGGCGGTAGGTGGTGGTAGCGATGGTGATGATAGGTGATATTAGTGATGGTGGAGGACGATCATGAATCGGTAGTGTTGGTGATGGTACCGGTTGAATTAATAGCTTCTTCCTCTCTTGGTCATTCTTCTAGTCTTAAATAGTATCGGAGAGAGAGAGAGAGAGAGAGAGAGAGAGAGAGAGAGAGAGAGAGAGAGAGAGAGAGAAAGAGAGAGAGAGAGAGAGAGAAGATAGAGAGATAAAGAGAGAAAGAGTCATTTCGGATACCACGAAACGCGAGACGAAGACGACGACGACGACTACGGAAACCGGAAGAGTCGCGAGAGGATGAGATCGATAAGGAGGAGGGAGCTTACGTACGAGTTACGTGAAACGGTCGCGTAGAAGAGCGCGTAGCTTTGATAGTACACAGTATTTTGTTCTACACCCTTCATCAATCGCGTTCAGAATACCATCTCATCCTCATCTAGTCCGGTGTGCCTCTTGAAGGCGAGGGAAAGAGAGAGAGAGAATTCAATAGAAGGAAGAGAGAGTAAATAGGATAAATAGTGGAAGGTTGGAAAGAGGCTGAAAAGGAGACTGCAAAAGAGAGAGAGAGAGAGAGAGAGAGAGAGAGAGAGAGAGAGAGAGAGAGAGAGAGAGAGAGAGAGAGAGAGATAGTTTCGGATAAAACAAGAAGCAATAGTAGATATTCAGCATCCTTGTCTTTCTCTCTCTCCCCCTCGATCTCGGGCTCCGCTCGATGGGGTTCGTCGCCGAAAGAAGGTCAAAGATCGATCGCGGACGAAGAAGGGTCGTGACCTCACGCGTACGTACTGACCCACGCGCGTAGTACGTTACGAGCCGGAGGAGGTGGAGTTAGGAAAGGTGGAGGTGGAGGCCCCGTTATAAAAGAGAGAAAGATTGGAGATGAGACGACAATGGATCGGTACATTCCGATGATGGGCTTTATGACGTTAAAAGAATATAATAGGAAAAGAGATAAGAGTATTCGGTGATTTGCTACGATTCTTAACATCGATGATCCTAGTTTGTGAACGTATACCTTCGCGTAGAGTAGACCTCACCTTCGAACGGACAAAAGATCCCGGGATCGGACGAGTAAGAAAAGAAGTGAAAGAGAACCGAAGGGGATCAGTTTTTGGGGGTGTTAGGAGCACACGTGCTCGCCGACGGTGTAGAACTTCGTGAGAAATAGTGAGAATGGGGCGAAGGGAGGCTCGTTAGCGATCTAAGGCTGGCATAGGAACGATGAAGAGGAAGCAGAGCTGAGAGAAAGAAGAATAAGAAGAGTAAAAAGAGGTCGGTGGAGAAGAGAGGCTGCTTGCTGCTGGTGCTTCGTGAACAAGCCAGACGGATCGTTATTTATGAGGATGCGTGCGAAAGTGTAAGGGCGCGACGGTGTGACTGAAAGTGCTCGATCGGAAGGGAGGCTAAAAGTAGGAGGAGAGAGAAAGAGAGTGAGAGAGAGAGAAAGAGAGAGAGAGAGAGATAGAGAGAGAAAAGAATAAGAAGAAGAAAAAGGGAAGAAAAAGGAAGAAAGAAGTGGAGATAGGTTTTGATCGTAGAGAGTCGGTCAAAGGACTAGGCTGACTGTCACAAATTCCTGGTCTGTAAAAAGAGAAGGAGAAAAGAAGAGAAGGGACGAGGAGAGAAGAGAGGAAAGAAGAGAGGAGAGAGAGAACTAAAGAGAGAGAGAGAGAGAAAGAAAGAGGAGAGGGAGTATATTCTGGTGTGGTAGGGGCTTGAGAAAAGAGAAAAGGGGGTGGTCGCGAGATGTCTCGCGATCCTTATTCGAGCGGCAGCGGCGTGGTAGGTCCGGGAGGCGGCACCCGCTCACCGCGAAGCGGTCGTCGAGTCGGCGAACTACCGACCGTCGACCGTAGCCCCTCGAGGAGTTACGCGAGCGGTCGCGGAAGTCCTCTAGGACGAAAGAGGGGCACGCGTAGCGGGAACAACTCGCCTGAGCACCTTGGATACGGTAGCTACCATCACCATCAGCTGGGAAGCCCGTACTACTCTCGCGACGAGGACCTCGCCAGTCCCGTCATGCTCGAGGAGAGGGGCAGGAGTATGTCGACAGGGGGCGGGGGTAGCAGCGGACATCACAGATCCAGAAGCGCCTCGAGACCCGCCATGTCCAGCTCGGCGGGCATGTCGACGAGGTACACTAGTCTCGATCGTGCTTCGGCTGGTATTCTCGATCATGATCGAGAATTCGTACCGATTCGGGAACCGCGTGAACGTAGTCGCGATCGGGGCCTATATCTCGAGGATGAAATTTATGGATCAAGATCGGCAAGGCAAAGTCCAAATCCCCACATGCTGCGAGATAGCGGTGGTTATATCGGCGAGCTCCAACATCAGAACAACGATCTACAAAGAGAATTGGGTAATCTCAAGAAAGAACTCGAGCTGACGAATCAGAAGCTCGGTAGCTCGATGCACAGTATCAAGACGTTTTGGAGTCCGGAACTGAAGAAGGAACGAGCCCTTAGGAAGGAAGAGAGCACCAAGTATAGCCTCATCAACGAGCAGCTCAAGCTACTCAACTCGGAGAATCAGGTCAGTTGGACGTTGAATGCTGCTGCTATTGCTCCTGTTACCGCTACTGCTGTTGCTGTTGCTGCTGCTGCTGCTGTTGCTGCTGCTATCGCTGTTGTTGCTGCTGGTGTTGCCGTTGCTGCTGTCGCTAGCTGTTATTGTTACTGTCACTGTTGTTATCGTTGCTGCTATCGTTACTTCCGTTATTGCCGTTATTACCATTTCCGATGATATCACTCTTAGTGCTGTTCTTCGTTTAATCCCTAACAGGGTGCCTTATGCGTACTATTTTATATTTTTTCCTCTCTTTTCTACTTTCTATTTTTAGAAAATCATTCTGACCTTTCAACGAATCAAATACGATCGATTCTAGTACCCAAGCTTTTCTTTTCCTTCTTCCTTTTTTTCTTCTTTCTTTTTTCTTTATCGGTCGAGAACGTCGAGATCCACTTAAAGGTTTTCCTACAAAACCAGGCGCTTGTGTTTCGTAATGACTCGTGGAATTGTGTGTAGGTGCGCGGACGAGTCGAACGTCTGCGCGAAACAATGGCTACATTCCTATGTGCTTTTCTCTTTCTTGTACTTTTGATCGAGAAAAATTCTATAACCACAATGTCTCTGTTCGTCCTTTCACTTTTTTGTCATACACTCCTTCTCGAACTTTTGTTGAACATGCTATCCCCTTTTAGGATATCATCCGTCAGAATCGACGATGCCTCGTGACGCACGCTTTATTGATTGTCCAAAAAATTGTCGCGCTTTGGATGGGGGAGCCACCTTCATCTACGTGATTTCCTACGAGCTTTACGATCAATTATACGAACAAAAGCACTATTAAACGAAATGCAATCCCCCGTTGTCCTTTGAATTTATCCTTGACCAAAAGAGAGGCTACGCATTGAAACGATACGCGTTATTCGTTTTGCCGAATAATTTTTTTTCTAATCTCTTCTGTAAAGTCGTTAGGTCATCACACAAGTAGACGCACACCTGTTGAATTATTAATATATATATTAATATATATGTATATGTATATTTATATATTATATATACATATATATAATTTAATATATATATATATATATATATATATGTATATATATAATATGTAATATTTTACATATATATATATATATATATATATATATATATATATATATATATATATATAAGGTTCGATCGATCGATGCGATTCGAAAAAATTGTTTGTATTTTGGATTTATTATTTATCTACTTTATATCGGATTAGATCGTTTCTTTAAAGTAAAGAGTCTTTACTTTGAAATTGAGAGATCGATCTCTTTGAAATCGTATCATTCTCGATATAGTGTCAATAAAAATCGACATTTTATTTGTTTTTATTATCTCTTCTTTTGTCACTTTTGTTTGTATCATAATTTTTTCTTTTTTCTTTTCTTGCGAAATCATAAATCATAGTTCAATGGTAAAAAAGAAAAGGATCCCAATTTGTGTTGAGAATCCCGCTGAGCGAATATCGTTGAATTCTATTCCAGTTTGACGGAGTCAATCGGACGTGTTCTCAGCATGGTATTGCTACTTATGATTCGACTAAGAGTTTGTGTATATGTGCATGTCCGCACGGTTTCTATTATCGGTGGTCCAGAGCTCGATGGTGGACGTGAGTCATTGCTCCTAAGAGCAAGAAGAATCCGAAAGATTGAGATTCTCTGGCCGTATGCCCACGTTTATTTCTTCTACGTCGACCCGTCTCTAAACCTTTCTAATTTTCACGTATATAGGAGAACCAACTGTCTATATAGATACGTTTACTTATAGATATATGTATGCATGCGAGCGCGTATATATACATGTGTGTGAGTGTGTGTGTGTGTGTGTGCGTGCACGCGCGCGTGTGTCGCATATAGTCCATTGTTCTTTGCTTTTGGATTATAACTCGTCTTTCAAGACTTGTCTTGAAACTCGAAAAGATTTATCCCGTTCGTTCGTAGGTAGAACAATACGTCGTTGAGTGTTATCCATAGACTGTTTTATTAAGATGAACGCGACAATGTGATTAACTACTATCGAGCATAAAATAAAATTTACTCGAAATCGAGATGGACAGTATATAATCTTGATATAGGTGATTTATTATATATGCAAGGTCGATTTTAAAAATTAGTGGCTTATTTTTTCATTCTTTCTTTCTTTCTTTCTTTCCTTTTTTTATTCAAATTTCAAACTTTCGCTTTAAGAATGAAATTTATTCGTTAAAAGAAAAGAAAGAAAAAAGGAAAGCCGTGAATCTTATTAAATTATCTTCATATATATAAATATTAGAATTAGGATAATTATTAGGATATTGTTTTATGCAGAATTCTGAATTATGAACGATTCTAAAGAATCATATTATGAGAATTAGAGGAATATCTCGATCTCAGCCTGCTTTTCGATGAAACATTATTCTCCTTTCCTTCTTTTTATCCCGGTAAAGGTAAATGCAAAGGAACGAATTATTCAAGGGATGTCTATCTCTCTCTCTCTCTCTTTATCGACATTCAAAGTGCAAGTGGTATCTTCGATCGATCGATAGTCGACGATGGAGGCTTCTTGCAAGCTCTCATCCATTAATATCGAAGAACTTTGGTGCTTCGGTTCTTTGCTAGAAAATACATTAGAGCGATGATAGGAACGTAGGTATTTCAGTATCGTAAGAAAAATAGAGAGAGAGAGAGAGAGAGAGAGAGAGGAGGATAGAGAATGAGTATATTAGAGTAAGGAGAGAAAAAGAAATAAAAAGAAAAATAAAAGAAAGGAAAAGAAAAAAATAATAATAGAAGAATTGAGAAAATAAAAGTGAGTGAGATAAAAGATGCTTGGAAAATTAATCTTCCTTATCCGTCGTGGGTCACGTATGCTACTTGTGTTATACGAACCTTGAAATAGGCATAACCCGAAAGTAGGTCGTAAAAAATGCCGTCGCTTTGCAATGCTAGATACGATTTTCTCACCCATTTTTTATCGTTGCGCTTCACAATTAGAATAATATGAAAAAGGCTCGAAAGAACTCTTGGTTCGTAAACTTTGATAATCTGTTCGATTTTAATCCTCTTTTGGGGCTTAGAAAATCGTTTAGAAAAGTTTGATTCTCGTGATATAACAATAGTTAATTCATTAAAATATACTTTTTTCAGTTTGAACAACGAAATGGAAAATAAATGTGATGATATAAATAGACAGAAGTATATGTATATGTTTTATATTTTTATATATAATTTTATATATTTTTCTATATTTATTTATAAATAAATATAAAAATATATATATTATTTGTCTATTTAATGGACAATATATAATATATGTCTATATATATATATATTTTTTTTTTTCTAATTATCTCATTTCATCTTTTTTATCAATATATATACGCAGTATTTTTGCAATGATAATTTAAGAAGTAGTAAATATAAAAGATATTATTATTATTATTATTCCTTTTTACTTAAACAACGATATAAAAAATATTAATAAAATAAATTAGATAGATAACATTTTGCTAACGAAATTGACTGCCTATGTATTCAATTTTTTAATAATTATATATATAATTATATATATATATATATATATATATATATATATATATATATATATATATACATACATGCTGTAAGTACATTTTTCTTCCCGTTGGATAATATTTATAAATAAACGGCTAACGGAACTTTTTTTACGAGGAAGAACAGTTTATGGGTCACAGCATTGAAAGTTAGAAATCGTGAAATAAATGTACAAGTTCTCTTATTTAAAATAATTGCATGCATTAAATATTCTCTCTCTCTTTCTCTCTCTCTCTCTCTCTCTCTCTCTCTCTCTTTCTCTCTCTTTCTCTCTTTCTCTCATTCTAATTTTGCTCGTTTATTTGATTTATCAATCCGTAACAAATTTAACTTGGAAGAGGTTACGGAAATAGTTACGTAATTGCTTATTTAATTTTCATCAATCTTATGTACTCTTTCTTCTTCTTCTTCTTCTTGTTTTAATCTCCTATCAAACATAATATTTACTTATTCATTGGAATCAAATTTCATTTTTATTTTTCAAAATAATCCCTTCAAATATAAATTTCACTCAACCATATTTATACAATAATATTGAAATCTCATGTTCTTTTTTTTCTTTCTTTTTCTTTCTTCTTTATAACAAAAAGGATTAAAAAAAAAACATTGATTTTTATTTATCGCAATTAAATTAATTTTTTTTTTTCGAAATAATTAGTTTCGATTATACAAATTCCAAATTTCTTTTTTTCTCGAAGAAAAAAAGAGAAAGAAAAGAAGAAAAGAACAAACGAATTGATTCGTATTTATTTCAATTGAATTATTTATTTTTCTTCTCTAAACAATCGTCCTCGATTATATAAATTTTATTTTATTTTCTTTTTTTATTTTTCCTAAATAATCGTTCTCGATCTTATAAATTTTATTTTATTTTTCTTTCATTTCGTTTTTCCTTCTTTTCTTCTTCCTTTTTTTAACAATAAAAATAAAAAAAAATTGAACTCGTTTCAAAGCCAGACTCATTGTAATATTATCGATTTGACTTCTGCGTCGAATGTCTAAAGAGTCGGAAGTTCGTAGCCATCTGTTGTTCGTCTTTTTCTTTTGGGTTCATCGACGGGATTACTTTCTCAGGATCCAAGTCCATTCTTTATAAAAGGGTATACCGGTATATCCCATATGCAACGAGATAGAACAAGCAAAATTCAAACAGCTTGCATCCGTGCCGTGTGAAATCGTTATGCGAGACGAAGACGGTCGTTGATTCGTCTAGCAGCTGCACTCTCAGGGCCGTGTTCTCTTTCTTTCTCTCTTTTTTTCTTTTTCCCTCTTTCTCTGCTTCGTTGAAAGGTTTATTAAAATGTACTACGAGTCGAGTCTTCATGTTTTATTGAATCGTCTCGTACGATCAATCGAAGTCTTCTTGCTGCATCTCATTCGATTATTTGTTCATTTCAAAATTGACGTTGAGTTTTTACAAAATTTACAAACGAAACAAATTTTCTTTCGTTCAACAACACGTTTATCGATCGATTAAAACGATTAGGTTTCAATCGTTCATATGAAAATATCTACTTAAAAAATATTTTTTACATTTTTTTTTTTAAGCATTATAACTTTTTTTATTATATCGGATCGGGCAATAATTAATGTCAGAATTTTTTATTATTTCACATTTTTTTGTATAAACAAATAATACGTATTATTTCATTTTGTATTGAAAAATTTTTGATATCTTCTTATGTCTAAATAAACATGACACTATTTACTGATAATTTTTTTTTTAATTAGAAACTTTCAACATTTCATATAAAAATAAACATAACACCGTAGAGTATTTTTTATCAGAAAATTTTTAATATACTGTATCTAAATAAATAACATTGTGGAAAAAAATTTTTTTTAAATACTTCTTTAATATTTTATGGTATATTCAAATAAAGAACATATTTTCTATATTGGAAAATATTTGTTATATTGAAAATTCCAACAATACTTGGGCAATCTAATATATATGTCCACATATATATGTATATACACGCACGATTCGAAATGAAAAAGATTTGTAAATGAGTATAGCGGCCCTGCATCGTCTCCGTTTTTCTTCTTACACATTTGCTCTTTCAAATCGAGTCAAAGAGGAGACTCATTGATTCACCCTGTCCTTTCTCTTTCTCTTTCTCTCTTTCTCCCCCCTTTTTTCTTGTTTTTTTCTTATCTCAAAGATACTGCAACAGAAGGAATTAATTTAAACAGATATCTTCTTGTTAATTAGCAACCTTAAACTTTTACAATAAGTTTCTTTCATCTTTGTTTTTTTATTTTCACTCTTTCGATTTTTAAACATCTTCGTAAATGCAATTACAGATACGAAATTAATATAAAACTTCTAATTATCTCATTCATTAAAGTATATTTATTCGAAAACGAATTCGTAGATATTAAACGTGATTGTCAGGAGTACGGTTAGGAAAAATTAGTTACGAGAAACGTAGGAAGAGGAAGATTTTAATTATTTGCTTGTTGCTGTTGCCGACCCAATGAAATGTCAGAAGTCTCTCACAGCTGTTCTGTCGTTCAGAGATAAGAAATCGTTTGTCATGTCGCATAGAATATCCTCGAATATATATATTTCATATTATATACGTACATATATATATATATATATATATATATATATATATATATATATACACATATATATAATATAGATATATATACATATATAATATATATATATATATATACATATATAATATATATACATATATAATATATATATATATATTTGTATATATACATATATATACATACATATATATATATATATATTATATATATAAAATGTACGTACACTTTTGTACACTGGCTACGTAATAGATATGTATTTTATATATTGATTTAGATATTATTACGCGTTAGTACTAATTATTTATTCGGGTTTCTTACTTAATAAAGATAAGAAAAAGAAAAAGGAAACATTGATTATTATTATTACAATAAAATGCAAAATTTGCATGGATACTTTTTTATTTCTTTTTCTTTCTTTTATTTTTATTTGTTACATCGGTTACGAGAAAAACCATGTATAATTTTTCGTACGAAAATTTTCTCGATTATTGTAATTTTCTAACAACGAAATATATAAAATCGATTATTATTAAAAAATGGCATTAATGCAAAACAAATTAATGAATATTTAAAAAATTGTTCCAACCGAGTAATTTGAAATCGATTGCTCAAGAAAGAAAAGGAAAAAAAAGAGAAGAAAAGAAAAAACTATCCAGCAGCTAAACGAGTCTTACTCGGTTATAATGAAAAATTTATTATTTGAAATATTTGTTTATAATTAAAATCATCGAATTCTTAAAATAATCAAATTGAAGAATTCTTTATTGAAAGAAATTGCAACAATTATAATATTGAATAATTTATATTAATTATTCTCTCCATGTATGTGTATATATGTATATATATATATTTATATATATATATTTATATATATATATATATACAATTTTTTCATACTTTTTAAAACGTTAAAGTTGTTATGGTATAGAAAAAAAACAGAAACGTAAAAATGATGATTTGCTTCGGTTATGGGAATAGGTAAATTATTAAATGTTCAAAGGTTGATAAGAATAAAGTAAGGAAGGTGAAGTTTTTCGAACCGAGAAGAACAATGCGGTCATGATAGGTATGGCGTATGTAACTACATACATGGCGTAGGGTCTCGCTAATCCGCCTCGTTAGATTTAGGCCGATCGATATAGACGGATATCGTGCTCTTATACGACACGTATGACATTCTTGTTCCCATACTTGTGTTCGTGTACACATTTATATACATCTCTCTCTCCCTCTCTCTCTCTCTCCCCCTATATATATCTATATATATATACATATATATGTATATATGTATAGATACCGTGCATATTAGTAGAGTTCTTGTGATTCATATTCAACGTTTTACAAGAATTCTCCTTTTTCCTTGGATAAAAATTTCATGGTAATATAATACTATTATCTCTCAGAGATATGAAATGATGAAAAATTAAAAATATAAATTAACGATTAAAAAACTACATTCATATGATTTATTTCAACTTTAATCTTTTAATTCACGTTTTCACGAAACTTCCGATGCGTTCGTTCGTTAACATCGATAAATTCATATATATATATATATATATATATATATATATATATATATATATATATATATAATTGGTTGATTCTAATCGTTCGACGAGTAAAAACATATTAGATATTAACGGAAATCGCATGAATTTTTAATAAAAAATTTGTATTCTGTTTGTATTCTATTTGTAATTGTTACGATATATTACACATTTCGATGAAGAAGATCCTGTTTACCGATAAAGGATCGTGCAATTTCGATAAATAATAATGACAGAACAAGTTTTCCGTGTTAGCAATTAATGCGATTAATAATTCGGTTTGATAGTCCGACAGGATAGGAGCCGATTGTTTCGATTAAACGAACAGATGATAGGCAGCCGTACATTTCTTTCTACGTTATTAAATAATCTCTCTCAATTATTATATATATATATACAAGATTATGTATCTATTTTATTATTGGATTGTAAGTGTATCCTTCTCATTTTTTCTTTTTTTTCCTTTTTTTTTGATGAAAATTTTTGAACCAAAAAAAGAAGAAGTAATAATTTTTGATCTAATTTCCGATATCTTCGAATAAAAAAAAGATAAAGAAAAGATATAATTTCTTTATCTGAACAATCATCTTAAATCATCAATCTGTGATAAATAATTTTCTTTGAAGGTGTTCATTGGCACGATTTAATCACATGAACAACGTAGACCCACCATAAGCCACAATTTGTGTGTGCACTGTACGTACGTATGTACATACATACGTATAGAAACTACTAGACCGCCTAATGAGGAAATGACATTTCGTAGTGTTTGTACACATGAAGACACCGCGTGATGCCATCGGTATGCAACTCGTACGTAGATAGATATAATACATTACATACGAAGACACCGTGATGCCGTTGGCATGCAAGGACGCAATCGAGCTAGTTGTTAATCCGAGACATTCACGTTCCAAATCTATCTATGTATTTACATATACATATATGTCTGTGTGTATATAACCGAGATTATTATTGCAATGGATATATGGTTGGTTCTCTGGCAAACGCCAATATCAAACGTCGAAAATATTTTTCGTCGTTTATAATTTTTACATTTATATTTATATTATAATCTTAAAATAACATATTCAATCGAAATGTATATTAATTTACATAACTATATCGATTTTTATAACAATTATTATTTCAATAATCGTAAAATAAGAAATTTAAAGAAAAAAAAAAGAAGAAGAAAAAGAATATAATTCGTATGGATATTAATTCAGGTTTGAGATCGATTTTACATGGTGGACCGAATGTTTCTAAACGATATTCAATATCAATTGCTCTTTTTTCGTGACTTTTTGTACTACATTTGGTATTTTTCTTTTCTTTTCTATTTTTCTCTTTTTTTTTTTGTAGATCATCAAACAACCAAGCCTAACTTGTAAAGCTACGAGCATGGGCCGTATAAAGCAATTGATTTTTAAAATCACTTTGAAACTTTTGATCCATTAATATTAATTTATTTATGAAATATTGATGAAATTCTTTCGTTCTTGTTCGGATCACTTGTTTTCTTCTTTTTTCCCTTCTTTTTATTTTCTCTTTTTCAATCGACCATTTTATACTTCTTTTTTTTTTGTAATTTGATTGATTTATTATTTATTGAAAAGAAAAAAGTACGGGTATATCAAATTTAAAAGATATCGACATATTAGCGTTCGAAATAACATCGAAACAATTTTTTAATCGAAGTCCTTTTAAATATTCCATTATAAAAAGATGTGCACTGAAGACGTTTCAAACAATAACTCCAACAGAATTTGTCGCCACCTGTTGGTATTTAAAGGAATCGCGTTAAAACGACTAAATTCGACTTCCGGATATAATATATGTATGTATGTACATACATACATAAGTAATTTATTAATTGTAAAAGATTAATTTCGACAAATCTTCGATATATCCTTGGCGAATACGATTATATCAGTTTTTTCATGAGAAAAATTATGAAACTATTTTTTTATAGCTCTTATAAATACCAAATCTCGTTTTAAAAAAAGTATTAGAGAATTTTATTATATATTAGCTTTCTAATCTCAATTTTTATAGAGGTATTTAAATCCAATTTTAAAAAATGATTAGAAATTTTCGTAATAGGTCAATTTTTTTCATCTCAAAGTTTCATTATTTAATTCATAAATGCTTGAAATTATCATCATGATCATCATTATCATTTTAGTCCATACCAAAAAAAAGTTTAATTATTCGGAGATTGTAAACCGACGAAAAAGAAATACGATATCAATTAATCTCCTATAAAAATTATAAAAATTCTTGAATTGTATGTTAGGTTGAAATATTCCTTTTTATTTATTTTTTTGTTAACACTAAGAAATTTTTCCTTTTTTCATATTATTATTATTATTATTATTATTATTATTATTATTATTATTATTATTATTATTATTATTATTATTATTATTATTATTATTTCCCGTTCTTATAATTGGAAATTAATTTCCCTTGAGAAAAAAACAATTTTTCAATAAAAAAGAATAAAAAAATTCCTGTTACTCGTTTAAAGTAGTCCACTTTATCTTTCTCTTTCTTTTTTCTCTCTCTTATTAATACTAAGAAGGAAGGTTAGAATTTTTCTTTGTCTATTATTAAATTCCCGTTCTTGGAAGATAATTTCTGCTTTTTCAGAAAAGATTTTTTTTTCTATAAAAAAAAATATATAAAATTCTTGATGTGTGAAGGTTAAGTCGATATAATACACCGAACCCTTTTTTGCTTTAATATTAAAGAGATAAGAAATAAAGATGGAATTAGAAGAATAAGAATAAGAATAAGAATAAGAATAAGAATAAGAATAAGAATAAGAATAAGAATAAGAATAAGAATAAGAATAAGAATAAGAATAAGAATAAGAATAAGAATAAGAATAAGAATAAGAATAAGAATAAGAATAAGAATAAGAATAAGAATAAGAATAAGAATAAGAATAAGAATAAGAATAAGAATAAGAATAAGAATAAGAATAAGAATAAGAATAAGAATAAGAATAAGAATAAGAAAAAAGAAAAAGAAAGAGTAGAGACGGATAGTTACTCGTGAAACGAATCGTCGCTGAAGGGTGAGATCCTTTTTCTCGAGCTAACAAAGTTATCACGAGCTTCTTTCATCAAACGAACGGAAATACCAAGGCAACACATTAAACCCCCTATCCCCTTTCTCATCCCTTCCACTATCTGGGCTAAAAAGATCGAAGTTGAGAAATATTCGGTTGTGAGACCTGGTCTTCTTTTCTCATTCTTTTTCTCTTTCCCTATCTCTCTCTCTCTCTCTCTCTCTCTCTCTCTCCATCTGGGTCATGTTCCAGAACCGAGGACATACGATAAACTCTACGTTTATTCAACGTTCCCGGATCGATGTGCTTCCTGCTATCGTTATCAGTGACGAGACTCACGTTGGAAGGGATAGAGAAGAGAGAGGAAGAGAAGATTGTCTTCCCCTTCCTTTAAATCTCTCTCTCTCTCTCTTTCTCTCTCTCTCTCTTTTTTTCTCTTTCTTTTTTCTTCCTTCCGTATTTTTTACGATACGACCTGTATTTGCGGAATCGAGAAGGAAAAAAAAGAGAAAATTGCTCCACTATAATACTTTAGCACAGCTTCATCCTAAACGATATATAGGTACTTACCTAGTTCGTTTCGTTTAAATGATCTCATATAATGTAATATAATTTAAAATGGACTAGAGAGGAAGAGAGAGAGAGAGAGAGAGAGAGAGAGAGAGAGAGAGAGAAAGAGAGAGAAAAAGTAAAATGAGGGTGAAAATGACTGATAAAGTTTCTTCTAATATCATCACTTCATAAAGTATGCACATATATATATATATACATATAAAGTTTTTTCTGATATCATCACTTTATAAAGTATGCACACATATATATATATATATATATATATATATATATATATATATATATATAAGAAAAAGTAATAAAATAATAAGAACAAACTTATAAGCATCTATCGTATATACTAAAATAATTACCTAGTTCGTGCTTTGATATATATATATGTGTGTGTGTGTGTGTGTGTGTGTGTGTGTGTGTATGTGTGTCATTTTTAATTATTGAAAATTAGGAAAAGACTATTATTTATTGGATTAATATTTTAAACATTATTAATCAGTATTTTAAATAAATAATCAATATTTTAAATAAAATATCAGGAAGCAATTAAAGTGATCGATACGTATTACTGATAAACACAAACATTTGTCAATATTTCAATGAAAATATTTAAACATATAATATAATTTACGGTATTTTAAATAAAATTCGTCATTATTTATACTAAACTCTGATAATATAAATACTGATTAAAATATTCATATATAGTAATCATTTATTTTACAAAATATATATTTATTAATTAATAAAAATACCGGTCAAGTAAATAAAGCTGATTAAAAAATTTGGATTTATAAAATTCTAATCTAGGCTAATTGCTCATAATTACTGGCGATAAAATTTTATCGTAAATTATTCGTTATTCTTTTAGAACAAAAGAAATATTAGAAAAAAATAAAGAAACAAAAATAAAAAGAATAAGAAAAAAAAACAAAAAAGATAACTATCAGCAGAAAGTTTGCAATCGTTGAATTAAAAGTCACTAGAAAATACGGCTACCTTAAACGTTTATATTTCATACGTATCAAAGTAACATAAATAAAAAAAATAAAAAAAAAAACAAAAAAGATAACTATCAGCAGAAAGTTTGCAATCGTTGAATTAAAAGTCACTAGAAAATACGGTCACCTTAAATATATATATTTCATACGTATCAGGGTAACGCGTATCGTGCCAAAAATTGGCAAAGTCCACCGTACAATTTTTACCACTTGTTAACCTCTTGTTGCACACTGTTTTCTAAGCAATCGTTATCTCTCTCTCTCTCTCTCTCTCTCTCTCTCTCTCTCTCTCTCTCTCTCTCTCTCTCTCTCTCTCTCTCTCTCTCTCTCTCTCTTTCCCATACACACTACTCGTAACTTTATAACTTAATCGATATGAAATTTATTTTATCGGATAAAATTTTTGTTTCTTTATCCTCTTTTTTTTCGTTGAAATAAATAAAAATCAATAATTTATTTTTATGGTACAATGTAAAAAAAGAATTATCGAGAAGAGAAAACGAGTGACTTATTTGACAATAGAAAATTTTTTTCTTTCCTTGGAACGAGAGGGTGGATAAAGAAAAAAAAAAGAAAACAAAAATTAAGGAAGAAAAACGAAAAAAATAAGAAAAATAAAAAAGATCTAAGAAAAAAATTTGTTATGTAAAGACTGTGCGACAGCATTGTTATAAATTACGTGGTCTAATCGTAAATAAAACAAAAATATAAAACGGCAATCTCGATTAAACCCGATAAAAGTGTAAAACGTTGCCCATGATTTATGACAAATATCGATTTTATACTATAACTCCGTGAGTGAGTTGAGCCTCGATCGAGAAAAAAGTATCGCAACGGGAATATACTTTGTCGTCGATCGAATGCATTCGCTCTCTCTCTTTCTCTCTCGCTTGTTTTCTCTGTTTATCACGAACTATACGATAAGCGATCTGAAAAAGCATGTTCTAACGCGCATGCACGCAGCAATTTCCAGTTCGTTTTTGATTCTTCCGCTTGATATATTTCCCTACAGACACGAATCCGTATAATACCAACATAAACACACACACACACATACACACACATGTGAAATATAATAATCCCAGCAAGAAGAACAAGAACGAAAGAGTTAGCCTGAAAACGCGAATACAGAGACATACACTAGAATTGCTTGACGTTGTTTAATTTTTACTCATATTTTCTTTTGTTACTTTCTCTCTCTCTCTCTCTCTTTCTCTCTCTCTCTTTCTTTCTTTCTTCCTTTTTTTATTCATTCTCTCTATCTCCGTCTCTCCCTCTCTCTTTTTCTCTTCTCCTCGTCTTTTTAATTTTGTTTCCTTCTTTACGTTACTTAATCCTTTTAATTTTTTTCTCTTTGTTTTTAATTTTTTTCTTTTTTTTTTGCATACACCATTACAAAAGAAGACAAGTCAACGAGATTTTGCGAGTGATTGAAAGTTTAACGACCCGAGATTAAAATGTCTCGTTTTCGTGAGGGTTCAACTCGATATCGCGTTCGTTTCGAGGAATCGTGCGGTAGTAATCACGAACACGTCGAGTCATGCATGACTTTCGGCCCTTCTAACAAGTGTACTAGAAATTGGGTGAGCTAAGAGAGAGAGAGAGAGAGAGAGAAAAAATATAATCGATTCGTTTTTTTCTCTTTTCTTCTATCGAAAATCTGGACAAAGCAAATAGAAAAGAAAATATAAAAAGAGTAACTACAAGAGAGGAGGAAAGGAAACGAAAGAAAGAGAGAGAAAAAAAAGTATAAAAAAAGTTTGAAAAAAGTAAAAACGAACGAAAATTGGCAAGTCGATTTTACGGTTGGGTGTGTCACATCGATTGGTCAAATTCGATCTAATTGTTCAGGATCAAGCCTTACGTAATCCCACATTGAACATTGGAAGTAACTGGGAAATCAATATCGGCCGTCTACAAGTTGTCGGTTCTATAGTTTCACAATGCTAGGAATTTTCATGATTGTATGTATATATGTATGTATGTATGTGAGATTATATATATATATATATATATATATATATATATTATATATATGAACAAAGACAGAGAATAGAGTTTCTGAAGGAATGAAAGAGAGAAGGCGGGAAAGACAGACAGACAGAGAAAGAGAAAGAAAGAAAGAGAGAAAGAAAAAAAGAGGGTAGAAATCGTCTAGATAAAAATTCAGAAACGTTAAGGGGTAGAAAGAGAAAGAAAAAAGATAGACAGAGAAAGAGAGAGAGAGAGAGAGAGAGAGAGAGAGAGAGAGAGAGAGAAAGAGAAAGAATGGAAGCTCAGCGTTATCGAGCGGTACCAGAGTATTTTCATCTCTTTCCATCTTTTCTCCCTCTCTTTCTCTCTCCCCTTCTGTCTCCCTTACTCTTTTTCTCTTTCAACTACAACCATCCCTACCATTTTCTCGCTCCATGTCGTTGGAAAAGGGAAAGCATCTAAAGATATCTAGCCGATTCTTATTGTTAGTGAACTCCCTTCCATGTAGCAACGTTACACTAAATTGAATGGTGGGTTGAGGGATTAAGCGAGTGCGGGGTGCTTGAGGTACTGGGTTGAAAGCGGGGCGAGACGGGGCGGGGCGGGGAACCTTCTCTAAACACAATTGACGTCACTGGAATCAGAGATTACGTTTATTGTATTACCGAGTTTCTTTATTCCCTGAGTTTTCCGTAACGAGTTCGCCGTGTTTTTGTAATAAGAATTTTTATTTTAAATACATATAACTACGAAAGACGATCATTTATAATCGATGAATTTGAATATTGCTTTTGCGATCTATATATATATATATATATATATATATATATATATATATATATATCAGAGAAAATCACGATATAAAATATAAAATAAATTTCTTGTATGATAGCAACAACTTCGACGTTATATATTTTATTTTACGCGCTGATACGAGCGTTCGAATTCAACGACTCTAGACAGATGTATGGTTTATATATATATACGTACACGAAAGAACCACGGTATTCGATAGAAGTTGCGGGTTCGGGCGTTATCGATCGAATCGAGCGAGACTGGGTATCCTCAATGAAAGATGAAAAGAGAGAGTGAGATTGAGAGAGTGAAGTTGAGAGAGAGAGAGAGAGAGAAAGAGATGGAAATACGTAAGACGTTTTCCGCTACCTCGAGGAGACTGAAATTAATTTTGAAAATTCTTCGAGGATCTTCTCTTTCTCTCTCTCTCTATATATATACATATATATATATATATATATATATATATATATATATATATGTATATATTGATATACTCAATAACGATAAGCAAGAAAATTTCTAACGAAAACGACTGAAATTAATTTAGAAAAGTGAAAGATATTAAAATTATCTTGGAAAAAAGTTATTTCCTCTTAACGGGTGTAACTTATAAACAAATTGTCTCTTACTAGAGGAAGGATGGGAAAAAGGGATGGACGAAGGATGAGAAGAGTGAATTGGGCGAAGAAAGTAATTACGATTAATTGTACAACTACGTGACTCCATCTTATCGTCGACGTAGGTACTTACACGTTCAATTTCACCGAAGATAATTTTTTGCGGTTTTTTCACTCTGTTTTCTTTTTTTTTCAATATTTCCGATAGTTCTAAAGTTTTCCTCATATAATCTCTTGATAATCCAAACGATCGGTCATATTCTAGTTATTTTTCTTTTTCTTTTTTTTTCTCTTTTTGTTTTTTTTTCTTTTTTTATCTCAAAACAAGTATCCAACTCTTTTCCATCAAATTTGTTCTTACACCATGTTGTTTCTTAACGGACATCGTCGATGTTAAAATAAATCGTCTCGAGGGTTGTAAAAATCTTTACAACATTATACGAGCTTTTAAAACGTGTTATTTTCTTTTTATTTTTCACGTGTATCTAAGAACTCGCGCGCTTGAGATCCAACCAAGCGTATTTTTCTTATCATCGATCAATCAATTTTACTTTTCTGGATATTAGAAGTGATATTTAGAAAATAACGTTGATGAAAAGTTTCAATAAATTTATATTTAACGTAATAAACGTAATACGGAGCTCTCTTTTTTTTCCTATGGCAATGAAAAATGCAAATTGATTTATAATTTATAGAATTTATTTCACCGTTCAGAAACATCTCATTTTTTTTATAATTTCTAGTTTTCATTTCTAAAAAAAAAATTATATATATAATTTTTTTCTTTATTAATTAGTAACTTTAGAATCGACTTTATAGTTTTATTAATAAATTACTTTCGTTTTATTTTTTAACTAGTATTTAAAAAAATTTTTTTCTTCGGAAACTAACTCGTAATGTTAGAAATCACTAGTTCAATCAAAAACTAATTTTTCTTTTTGTTACTAAAAGACGAATTAATGATTTCGGCAAAATCACTGATAAAAATTTGTTCTAAACAAAACAAAAAAAAAAAGAGAAAAAAAAAAGAAATTCATTAAGATAATTGGGTCTATCTCCAGTGTCTGTTTATTATATAGCTGATTATTCATTGTTAACTTATTATCATTTCATAATTCCTACGATAACGTGGATAAAAAATTCTCTCCCGTAATAGCTTTTTCTATTTTTGCCTGCTTGTTTCCAACGGCATACCATTTGCTGACTCGTCAGAAAGAATCGTCTGTTTGGCTAACGGATTTTTAGGGAATCTAGGGACAAAGTGTCACTCGATCGATAACTATTACTTCCTTCATTCTCGTAAATAAGTAGAAAGAGTTCGATCGAACGACGAGGAATAAACTTGAGTAGATTCTAAATATATAGATTCTAAATATATATATATATATATATATATATATATATATATATATATATAGAGAGAGAGAGAGAGAGAGAGAGAGAGAGAGAGAGAGAAAGAGAGAGAGAGAGGTAGAAATGAAGAGATTTTTCGACGAATAAACGATGGTTTGGATCACGTTGGTTCTTCTAGCACGTCATAAAAGCTCTACTACGTGATCGTTGTAGAGAAGGGTGATGAGAGGGATGGGAAGAAGGGAAAGAGCAAGAACACGCGAAATCCAAAGAGCTGAAATTCTCGGTATGTTACATGGGAGTCTCATGAATGGGAAGACCTAGCCAACTTTTGCCTCCCCTTTTTTTTCGTCTGGTTCGTTTTTTATCATTCTTTTCCTATCCCTCTCTCTTTCTTTCTCTTCCTTTTTTCCTTTTCTTTCTGTGACGTTGTTTTCTTGTTGTAGAAAGAAATTTTAACTTCGATATTGAGCCATTTAAAGGTTCGTGGTAAGATTCCTATATTCTTGGAGAAATGTTTTAAATTACTAGACAGATATATATATCGTTCCTTTTATATCTCTCTGCAAAATTAACCAACGATTTGAAGATAATCGTGAAAGTTTATCTGGAAATAATTTTTCTATCTTTCTTTTTTTTTTTCTTTTTTATATCGATCGAAAGATTTCGATATATAGAAAAATAATTATGTGTTTGACAATTCAATTAAAACGTTAAATTTTGATGATCATTAATTTTCATTAGTAATAATGATAATGATATTAATTAAAAAAAAATGATTTTTTTATTATATTCCATTTTTTCTTTTTGGTTTCGAAATAGATCGGTTTTCTTTTTTTTCTATTGTATTTTCTTTTCGCTTAGAGGATAATAAAAATGGATCGTTATTAATTCATAAAGTAAATATTAGATTTAGGGTGTAATAGTCCGTATCACCGTCTAATTACCGTTGGACCACCTAAAAGCTGTAATTACGAGGAGTGATAGCTCTTAACACTGGCTGTTTATACTGGTTTTACGAGCTCTGCCATTTTATCGCTACCGTTATCATAATTCACCCGTTGCGGGTCGATCAGAAATATTGTTTCATATGTGTGTATCTTCACCATGATTATCTAACGTTAAAGTACTTAAACTTTAATAATAATAATAATAATAATAATAATAATAATAATAATAATAATAATAATAATAATAATAATAATAATAATAATAATAATAATAATAATAATAATAATAATAATAATAATAATAATAATAATAATAATAATAATAATAATAATAATAATAATAATAATAATAATAATAATAATAATAATCAAATAATTAGTTAATATACATTACATGTTCTACAAAATTATATTAAATTAATTAAAATTAATGATAAAAAAGGAGAAGAAAAAAATTTATTGGCATGACGCAAATAAATTAATAAGAAATATTTTATCGTCCGGAAAAGAAGAAAGAAAGAAAGAATGAAAGAACGAAAGAAAGACCTAAGGGAAAATTAAAAAAAGGAATAAAATAAATGGGTCGATTGGCAGCACGTTTGATCTTTTCCTTTCTAAACTTCTATTTTTATCGGTCGTGACCGTTCTCAAGGACGGCTCGCATTCCTTCGAATGATTTATTTTTATGTCCTGGCATACATACCCCAATTCCCTCGTAAAAGGACGTCTTCATGCGAGTGACGAGATAATTAAGATACTTAAAGCTCAATGAAAATATCGTTTACTTATATTTATGTCTATATATATATATATGAGAGAGAGAGAGAGAGAGAGAGAGAGAGAGAGAGAGAGAGAGAGAAATAGAGATTTTAACGATTTAATAAAAAAAGGGATTTTCTTTTTTTAATAAAATCAAACGCATCATGAATATGCACAATTTTACTTTATAATGCACTATTATTAAATACGAACGAGAAGTTATAAAAGTTAATTAAAAAAAAAAAAATAAAATAAAGAAAGAAAGAAAAAAAAGGACGAAGATACTTGAATCGAATTTTAATTTTTTGCTTGTTAGTGAAGGAATAAAAAGAAAAAAAAAAGTAAAAGGAATACAAATCAAAGTTTTCCGTAAAGAGATCTAGTTATATTTCCAATAGAACGTTTTTTTATTTTTTTTTTAATCCAAAGCTTTCTTTCCCTTGTCTATAAAAATAAATTACACAATAATATGAGAATCGTAATATTAATCATATTAATACAATTATACGATATATTAAAAAAAAAAAAACAAAAAAGCATTAGAATATACTTTACAGAGATATGAAGTAAAGATTAAGAGTCTTTTTTTTAATTGGCGCGAATAAAATGAATTAAAGTTCGATTGTATAGACATTTATAAAACGATAAAGAATATATCTCGCGAATACGGAGAGACATGGATTAATATCGCAGAACGATAAAATGAATTGAAACTTAAAAAAAAAAGGAATATTGGCACAATATACATACTACGTATACGTATATAAATATGTACGTTTTCTGAAAGTTACATGACGTTCATAAAAGATTTAACTCATTCCGCTTAAAATCATTGTTCGATTTAAACCATTATAGGAAGTAGATAAATCTCATTGGTTATATACATATAGTTGAGGGTAAAATCTCGGCCGATCTTCGGATTTAACGTCTACCAAAAATAGGAAAAACTCTGAGTGCGCCTCGTTGCTTCTACCCGGGGCTAAAATCGATTCGAGTAAGGTTGCCGATGGTGGTGGTGGTAGTAGTGGTGGTGGTAATAGTAGTGGTAGTGGTAGTGGTAGTGGTAGTGGTGGTGGTGGTAATGGTAATAGTGGTGGTATAGTGTCGGATGATTGCGCCTGTGCACATTCTTTTTTCGCCTCGTTCTCCGTACGTACGTATGAGAGAAGTCGCACGAAAGGCAAAAATTACATGTAAATAACGAAAGAAATAGAAAAAAAAAGAACAAAATGAAAAAAAGAAAATAAAAAAAAAAAGAAAAAATTCCGTACGTACCAATATGATGGGTCGCATTTCTTGTTGCGACTTTTCTTCTACTTCGTCTTTCATTCGATTGCATTTATTCTTATGACTTTTAAACGGGCTCAGGCTTCTTTGAGTAAATGGATGAATTGCGTAATAGAAAAAGGAGAAAAAAAATAAAAAAATAAAAAACGAAAAAGATGTAAAAAATTAACTGTAAAGATTTTGTTAGAAAGGGACAAAATAATTCTTCTGTTGTCCTTCTCTCTTTCTCTTTCTTTCTCCCTCTCTCTCTCTCTCTCTCTCTCTCTCTCTCTCTTTCTCTTTGTTTCTTTATCTCTTTTTGCATTGAAAAAGAAAAAATAGATGTAATAAAAGAAATTAACTTCAAAGATTTATTAAAAAAGAGACCAAATAATTAATTGTTCTGTTTTTTTCTCTCTTTCATCCTTTCTCCTTTTGTTCTTCCTCTTTTTTATTTCATATGTATGTATATATATATATATATATACATTTTTTAAAATTTTACTTTCTTCCATATTTAGCTCGAAACTCGCGAGAAACCATGTCAGACCGTGCCACTGGTGGCTTATTATTATTTTCAAATGAATAATTAAGCTCCAGCTCAAGGGCGGTAGTTGAGAATCGTCGAAACGTATGATTATAATAAAAAAAAAAAAAAGAAAAGTAAAAAGAAAAATGAAAGAAAGAAAGTGCCGTATAAAAATGGCCACGAGTACATTCTATCAGGACAAAAATGAGCTTTAAGCCAAATTTGCATGCGCAGAGAATCGTTTTCGAACGAGCTAACGCCCTCTTCTTCCTTCTCTTTCTCCTCCACCTCCTCCTCCCTCTACACTTTCTCCTTCTCCACCATTTCCATCTCTGAATTCTCTTTCTATTCCTCTCCTTTTCCTTTTCCTTTTTCTTCGTAATTTCTAATCGATGTCGAACGAAAGGAATCGAGCGAGTCTCCTTTTTGACAAGCTCGATGGCTTCTTTAAATCTAATTCATCATAGGATGTTGTAGTACGATCGTTTCCGAGAATCTAACGGTATTCGAGCCTTTTCCTCTTCTTCCTTCCTTCCTTCCTTCGTTTCTTTCTT
This sequence comes from Vespa crabro, assembly GCF_910589235.1. Taxonomy (NCBI): domain Eukaryota; kingdom Metazoa; phylum Arthropoda; class Insecta; order Hymenoptera; family Vespidae; genus Vespa; species Vespa crabro. The sequence continues at coordinate 8,239,140 of NC_060961.1, forward strand.
TCTTTTTCTTTTTTTTTTATCTGTCGAGACGAGGCTGAGGAAAAGAAACAAGAAAAAAAAAGAAATAGGAAAGAAGAAACACGAGCATTCTCTATCGTCACGCGCGAATTTTACGAGCACCCAGAGAAATATACCTTTTATTTATTTTCGAATAAAGAATGGCAACGTTTTATGAATATGATATCGATTGATATCGATCTTCACGTTCTTACTTACGTCGTTCTTATAAGAATTTGAAGAAGAAAATCTAACGATAATAAGAAGAGAAATAAAGTGATCGTAATAATCGATCGACGACTGATTGATCGACGATGTTTTGATCGATCGACGATTTATTCTACCCTTCGTACGATTTATTTCTTTTTTCTTTTCTTTTCTTTTATTATCTGTATAAAATGAAATTTCTAATAATAAAATATATATATATATATATATATATATATATATATAACATTTCTTTTTTGGTTTTTAAATCCTAAACTAGTTTTAGCCAACAATTCAATATATTATTTCTAGTCGTTATCTAGGTGATCGATTCGGCGTACTCGAATATCAAGATCGTTAATAATGCATATCGCCGAGATCGTCATCATTTCGTTACATAATAAAATAAGAACTTCTTCGAACCAACTTTGAATCAACTTTGTATGAGATTCCAATTAACATTTACAATGTCGTCTTTGAGTTTAATACGATTCGTTTCATCGAAAATTTACGTATATATCTTTATATTATCTTTCACAATTTTTTTTTCTCTGATACACTTTTAACGAATTGAAAACACGTAATTTCTAATGACGTATTTTATCATTTTCTTCGTTCTTAATTTTCCAAAATATATATGTACCTCGTACATATATGCGTTGTACGTATTCTTAGATTGTAATACTTGGAGCTAAAGTTCAGTGAAATTGTCGAATAAAATACACGAGAATATCAATTTGAATGTTAGTTTTGAAATAAAAAGTTAAAAAAAAAAGAAAAGAAAAGATATAAATAAAAAATAAAACGTGTCAGAACGTAATTTCTTTTTTTATTTTTATCATTTCATATATATCTGTTACGAGAAAACGAATACGAAAATGGAATAAGAAATATAACAAAAGAAAAAAAAAATCTTTAAAAATAGAATACCAATTAAGACCGTTATTTCTTTTTTTTACGACTATACTTACAATCTAAGCTTTTTGATGACTTCATCTTCGGTTATGCTCGAGCAGCTGATTAATCATCTTCTTTCTCTCCTCTCTCTCTCTCTCTCTCTCTCTTTTTCTCTCTATTCACAATAAAAACGTCGTTACAATGTTTGTTTATATTTCAGTTAAATTTATATATATATAGGTTTGTTAGTATCAGAGCGATACGTAATTTCGGGTATATAACACGTGACAATATTACGTATATACATATGTACTTGTATATATTGTTGTATACGTTCTATATAGATATATATATAAAACGACAAATTTACGATTGCTACGCGAACGACATAAATAATTAATTAGTTTTCATTATATGATGCAATAACATCGTATGCTGCGATCGTGTGCGATGTGTCAGATCATGTCTACCAAAAACATTCCGCATATAATTTGCATAACGTTCGAAGCATGATTCATCGATCCCGTTTCTCTCAGTTTTATCCGAAATATATAGGTAAATCATCCTTTTTAAAATATTATTACATGTAAAATATAAATACTATTCGATAATAATCCGATAAGAAGTACGAATTAAAGAAAACAAAATGAAAGAAAAAAACAAAAAGAATAATGCAATTTAAAAATTGTTTTCTCATTCTTTCTAAGAAATGATATCTTTTTTATTTGTCAAAAAGATAGAAAAGAGAATAGAAATTAAAAGAAAAAAAAATAATTAAGATCGTAAAAATTAAAATAATATAAACATTTTTTTCTAATCGTATTTAAGTGACAATATTTTTTTTACCGGTCGTCGACTAAAAAAAGGGAAGAACAAATTAAAAAAAAAAGAAATAATAAATATCATAAAAAATTAACACAACTGAAAAATTGTCCCTTAATTATTTCTAAGTTCGAAAGATCTTTTCCTTTAAATGAAAGATTTGAATTAAAAAAAAAAAAAAAAAGAAAAAAAGAAAGAGAGAAAGCAAAATACGATAAAAAATAAGACAGCTTCTGAAAAAATTGTTTTTTATCTTTGGGTTTAATTTCTCTTTTTTTTTTTTCTTTTTTGTTTTTCTTATATCGATTACTTCGATTCCCACGTCGATTAAATTTGTCGAAAGCTGCTGTAGATTTCTATAGTGGAAATTTTCTAATGATTGCGGCGTAACCGATCAGATTGCTTTGAAAAAAAAATTACTAGTTTCCTCGACAAATGGAAACCATGCACCAAGAACGATATCTCTAAGCATCTATCGATGTGGAACGTGACGATTTACGAGAGAATCGAGGAAGAAAGGTCTCTCTTTTTATTTCTCTCTCTCTCTCTCTCTCTCTCTCTCTGTATGTCTCTATTTGAAAAAGGACTAGATATCTCTCGTTCTTGCATCTCGATCCTACAATGGTCTCACATATATCGCTAAGGTCTGTACTCGATCAAATGCAATATATAATACGTATTATCGCAAAAGATCTTTCATTTTCTTCCTTCTTCTTCTCTTTCTTCTTCTTTTTCTTCTTTTTCTTTTTATTTCTTCTTCTTCATATCTTTGTCTGCAAATTTAATTGATTTGCACCCGATCGATTCCGTCCCATATGTAAGTATGGTATATACGTACGTAAATGTAAAAAAAATATGTACCATACTTACATATATGTATACATATACCTATTTTAGTACGTATATTTATTTTATTTCATATACTTATTTTTGTATACCTATTTTATTTCGTATATCTTATTTTTCTTCTCTATTTTATTTTCTTTTTTCTTTTTTTTTTTTTTATCGAATTAAAATATCCAACCCGACGAATGGTGTCTTCTTTTTTTCCTCGGACGTTCCAAGAAAACATTCTTGACACTACTCTACTCGTAGCAACGACATATCATCGATCCTTCTTACAATCCTATTATTCACGGTGTTCGAGCCGAGCATGCTCTCAATAATTTTTATACATAACAAAGACACATTGCTTCGTCAGCGTTTCGTGCGAAGTCGTAAAATTCATGAATTCTATCCCAATGGATCTTTCATTCGATGATATTGCAATTCTTGGAAGAATATCTGCCGTCAGTTTTAACTCTATGAAATTGTATTCTATGATCGATATCGTACGCAAATATGTAATTCTAAAATCATATGAAATATCTAACAAACAAAAGAATGGAAAGAAATGAAAGTAATGTAAATTTTTTTTTACAGCTTTTTCTCCTTTCAATCGAATAATAAATTAATCCTGACGATGTTATAACATGTTTTCCGTATAGCTGTTAATTTTTACTGTGTCGATCGATATTTTATACACATATCTTAAAAATATAAAATATCTAAAATATATAAAAATAGAAGAACAAAAAGAATGTCAATTTCTTTCTTTTTTGAGTCAAATTTTATTGAATAATAAATTAATCCTAACAACGTTATACCAAGATAACTATTAATTTTTTATCACGTTTGATTGATATTTAATATATGTCAAAAATCTATATTAACAATCAAAATAATTAAAATAAATTATAAAAGGGAACAAAACAAAAGCGATTTAAATTTCGTTTTTAAGTATTTTTTTTTTTTTAATAAAATTTTATTAACAGTAAATAAATCCTGACAACGTCATAATATAATGTATACACACATATCTATTAATTTATTATAAAGAGAAATATTGTGTGAAAAGGGCATAGGAATAAACGAGATAGCATGTACGCCTTCGTTAATGGGATCTCGTCTTAAGAATGGCTTCATTTAAACTATAAACCTCCCAACAACTCTCTTCCTTCTCCTTCGTCGCGTGATCTTCGATCGGCGTTCGACATCATGCTCTTATTGTTGCTTGAGAAACCGATACACAAACCGATGTCCCCTTTTTTAGATCGAATTCCGTGCAAGGGTTAATCATCTTCTCGTAATCTACTCGCGTTATACTCGTTAACGATTCTATTTGTATCTCTTTAACTTCTCCTTCTTCTTTTACCCTTTCAAGACATTTTCGATCAAAATATTCTAACAAGATTTTACGAATTATATTTTATTTATTTTTTTTAAATTATTTATGATCATTCTATAATTATAATGAACAAAACATTATTGATGAAAATATTCTGACGCGATTTTACGGATTAAATATAATTTATATATATATATATATATATATATATATATATATATATATATACATATTTACAATCATTCTAAAATTATAATAAATAAAATATTATTGATAATAATATTCTGAGATGATTTTATGGATTAAATATATATAATTTCTTTTTTTTTTAATTTATTTACAATCATTCTAAAATTATAACGGGAAAGACATTATTGATTAAAATATTTTGACGTGACTTTACAGATTAAATCTAATTTCTCTTTTCTTTTTATTTATGATTATTCTATTTATAACAAGCAAAACGGTATTGATCAAAATATTCTGACGTGATTTTACAAATTAAATATAATTTCTTTTTCTTTTTTATTTATTTACGATTATTCTAAAGTTATAACAAAAGAGATATTATTAATAAAATATTCTTTTAATGTGATATTAGAGATTAAATCTCTTTTTGTTTTTTTCTTATATATATTTACGATCATGCCAATTACAAATAAATAATTTATGATTTAAGTAAAAATTCAATCAATTACTTTTATTTGTTTGCATTATGTATTACGATACAATATTCATTATGATATAATTTTGTATCATAATGCATGATACAAAAATTATGATATTCCATTAATAATCATTATCTAATTAATTATTCTTTATTAATTATTTTTTATTATCATTAATCAATTAATCATACAAAAAATTATATTTCTCTATTATAGAAAAAATATTATGATACAAAGATTCACATAATAGTATAATATTCGTAATAATATAATATTACAATGAACGATGCATAAAAAATCATTGAATAAAAATGGAAATGAAAGGAAAATTACAAAATAGAGGCGAAATAATTAATGTTCAGAGCGACGTACTATGAAGCATATGAATCAAAGGAATTAACGAATTTCTCCTTAACATTAACGTTTATCTACACCATAATAATTATCCTACTGAGTTTAAATGAATATTATAGACATAGAGGTATAACTATGTATAATTCATTCCAAAAACTCTTACATCTATATATATATATATATATATGTAACAAAACGTCTTCCTCTAAATGTATCTCCTTTATAGACGATTTATATATAGAATATGTGTATATATATATATATATATATATATATATATATATATATATATGTCCTAAACGAAAGTAGGGTACTAGTGACAAGGGAAATTTGGGGAATTGAGCTTGAAGCGTTCCCTAGGATGGTCCATAGTAATCCATAGTAATGGCGTGGAGGGGTGATAGGGGAGGAACAGAGAGAGAAAGAGAGAGAAAGAGAAAGAGCAATGGAATGCTTTCGTTATGGGAGGAAATGACGTCATTGCTCGTAGTAATAGGAAGGGGGTGTAACTAGAACTCCTACCGCAGCCACCACCATCACTACCACTGCTACCATTCGTGATGTTCTACGGCGCTGCTCGTTCCGGATAATCGGGTCAATCGGTACTATTGGTTGTTCCTTTTTTCTTTCTTTTTCTTTTTTTATTTTTCTCTCTCTCTCTCTCTTCCTCTACTACTCTTGCCGATCTATTGACCTCCAAGAGATGAGTATGGATTATAACGTGTGTTCAAGTTTTTGATACTGCTATACATACACAAATATATACATAAATACACATGTATGTACATACATATATGTATATGTATATGTACATGTATATATGTACATACGTGTATAAAAACAACGTATTGTTTCTTCCGATAGTACTCACCAATTATCTTATCTACCGATAAGTTTTCCCTTTACTATTGCCTGTACTATTTATCTTTAAGACCTTGGAAAAAAAGCATGATAGAAATAATTGCAACTTTATATTATTCGGCTCATCTATATATTTTAATATATTGTATATTTTAAATAAAACGCTTCGTCGTGTCTTCGATGTTTCTCAAAAGAAAAAAGATAAGGTATTTTCAAAAAAGATAGCCGATGTCTTTTTTTTTTCTTGATCGATCGAGATCGTCACAAAATATTAATTTTTATAATGTATTATATAATATATTATCGATATTAAAAAAATTAAAAAACACAAAAAAGAGATACATAGTTCAATGAAATAAAAAAAAACACATTCTCACACGTTGTTATAATCCCTAAGAAATTAATTCAGAGAGAGAGAGGGAGGGGATGGAAGAGAGAAAAGAAGGAACGAAGAATCGATTTACAAACCGACTCGTGTATTTTAAGCCTCTCTCTCTCTCTTTCTCTCTCTCTCTCTCTCTCTCTCTAACTATCTCTCTCTCTCTCTCTCTCTCTCTCTCTCTCTCTCTCTCTCTCTCTCTCTCTCTCTCTCTCTCTCTCTTTGTCATGAAGGATGAAGATATAGACATAGACGAATGTTTGCTCTCTCTCGGCGACAGCTTTGTCTACTACGAACAGTATATGTATATACGTATATGCACACATACGTAAATGTTTATATGAACTAAGTTCGCTCTATACATATATATTTGAATATACGTGTACATATGTTGAGTATGTATATATCTACGTGTCATTTGCATCCACGTCGTTAGTAACGTCTAACGAGGTAGTCTTCACGAATGACACTCGCACAATCATGGATGAGCAGCAAAATTATATATTACTGTAGTTCTATAATACTCTGTAATATATCCTTTTTTTTATTTTTTTCGTAAAAATTAGAAGAATAAGTCGTCGCATAAAATGTCTCGTTGAAAGAATTTACCGAGTCTTATAAAAATTAAAAGGAAGCAAACAAAAAAAAAAGAAGAGAAAATTTAAACGTTATCTTGCGTAATATTGAATCAAATTTATTATCGTTGGAATATTTTTAAATCTGAAATAATATATGTAATTTTATAATTAATATAGCGTCTATAGTTCTTCAGAAATTTCATTAAAAACTTACACGATCGTTTAACTTTAAACTTACGTTGATTTGTTTAGATTATCTCGGAACTAAAAGTAAAACATTTGAAGGTTAGATGACGTCGTTTATATATGTAAATATATATATATATATATATATATATATATATATATATATACACACAGTATATGAAAAGTTAATGCAGTTTGTATTTATTAGAAAAGTTAATATTGTACAAAATATGTATATGTATAATCTCCATTAATGAATATTTTCTTTATGAAGTTTTATCGGTAAAGTTTTATTTTAACAATGTCTTCGTATGAAATATTAAGTGCAATTAAATAATACGACATAAAAAAAATATATATGAACAATGGATATATAAATAAATATATCTCATAAAATGCATATAATATATATCTCATAAAATGCATATAATATATATATATATATATATATATATATACAGTATAAATATATTTAAATATAATTAGATTTATGTGATAAAAAAATATATACATATATATAAATAATGGTATAAGTTTCTAATATATTTTCTTCTTATTTTTATGACTTACAGAAACAGAGCTTAATAGTACGACAATTAGAAGAGGAACTCAGACTGAGGATGCGTAATCCAAGCGTTGAGATGCAACAACAAATAGAAGTTTTGTACAACGAAAATGAACACCTCACGCGGGAAATTGCTATACTTCGTGACACGATAAAGGTAAGTTCGTAATAATCGAAAATTATGTAGTAAAACATATATACATATCTCAATTCGTTCTCCGTTAATTAAATTTATTAATATTTCATGATACAATTCTATCAATTTAATTTATAAATAAAACTTCAACGATTATAATCGTCAATTTATTTGTGTTTCGATTTCTGCTCGTTCAATAATCCAGGATATGTATATATGTATGTATGTATATATGTATGTATGTATATATATATGTATGTATGTATGATGTATGTATGTATGTATGTATGTATGTATATATGTATGTATATATGTATGTATGTATATATTCGTTTCATTATGAACGGTAACAGCTGTGTTACACGATTAAACGTAACTACGATATCTATTCGAGTATCCATCGGGGGATTATTACGTGACGTGACCGATATTACGTACGAATTTGTTGAAGGTATAGCTTTACATACGTAAAATGTTACATTGAAAAATAAAGTAATTATGAATATTATATAACGTGTTGGTCTTGCAAAAGTTCATCAGACTTTTTTGTTTTTATATTGTATTTACGATATTATGTTAATATATATTTACGATATTATTTTTATTATTTTTTTATTTTTTTATTTTTTTATTTTTTTTTTACGTATACATAATACTAAATATTTTATTTTATTTGAATATTTATTTAAATCTATTAAATATTGACAAATTTAATTATATTGATTTATTTGACGAATAAAAGGCAAAAAAATTATACGACAAAAGTCAAAATAAGTAAAAAAATTATATTTTAATCGAAATATCTGTGATCACTTTTCTATCAATTGTTCTTGGATAATTTATTTTAATTCCATGTTTTAAAAAATCGATACTACATCTTTCGACGAAATAAAATTAGATAAGATACATTTTTCGGATTCATGAGATACCATAGATAAAAATTTCAAATAAGCACCTTTTAAATAAAATTCTGTAAAAAAAAAAACAAGAAAAGAAAAAAAAACAATTATTAAACTCTATTGCAAAAAAAATTTATTTGCAATCCGACAAAATTTTTGAAATCGTCTAATATAATAACGACAAATTTGGTTGTTTCTAGCATGTTCTTTCGCAATGTTATATAAATATATGTATATCCAATGCGTTAACTCTATTTTATTCTTTTTATCATTGAACGTCGTACAATGGAGATAGTAGGTCGAATTGGACCATGCCAAGATTGGGATCTCTTTGAGATGAATGCCGGCTCTCTTGGTTGGAATCATTATAATTTCGAATAATAGGAATAAAGTGTGAGAGGGAGAAAACGTTGAAACATAGAAAAGAGAGAGAAAGAGAGAAAGAGAGAGATGAGGGGGACAACATAAGTACGAATAAAATGAAAAAAGATGAAAAGGGGTTAACGAAAATATTGCATTCATTGCAATATGACTAACCTAAACTTTAACGTTATTCAGATTTATTTCGGATTTATTCGATTAAATGTTTAATCTTCGTATTTTGAATAGATCATTTATGCACAATCAACGAATAACACATTTATTCCAATTAATTCTATAAAGTACAAATATTAGAAATAGATTTTCATTAAAAACAATTAATGATATAGAGAAATAGAAAATCATCCGACGTTATCAATGACATTTTTAATCTCGTTATTAAATATGAATATTTCCTCATGATTATCTTGAAACGGAAAGTTAATAAATCGAGTAAAAAATTAATGAATCGGATAATACATTGAACGAATTATTAAACGTGTTAGAAATAGATTAGATCGATATGTATGTATTATGATTTGAAGATATACGAAATGATGTGACGATATTTCTAATCTTATTTCACTTTGAATACTTCCTCATTATTATCTTAAAGTTATATAAAATTGATAAACGATTGAGATGATAGAGATTAGAAAATTGAATGAAGAATAAATGAATCGAATAATTGATCTAACGAATTATTAGATATTCTTAGCAACAAATCGAATCGAAATATACAATGATTCGAAAACTTTTTGTTTTCATTTATGGGACTGGTTAGTGATATTTCTAAGCACCTTTTATTTTAAATACCATCCTCAGTTTTACGTAAAATCGTGTAAAAAGTCGATTAACGATCGCAATAGAAAATTAAGAAAAAATTTAAATAAAAATTAAATTAATCAAACAATTTATGAATTCGTCGAACGAATTTATTCGTGTAAGACGATGACTACGACGACGACAACGACGATGACTATAAAGATGGGCGTCACGTTTATCGACTATTCGAGGAAGAGAAGTGAAGAGACGCGGAAGGAAGGAAGGAGTCCCGCATATGTTACCGAAATAGACGCAAGAGGGTTTAGATCTTGTTCGAGGTAAACGACCGATTGTTCTGCCAGACCGGTTAGTAGTCGAATATACTTCCGGAAATCTTGGCAACGTGTAAATATTGCCAACCATGAGATAATTCTGTTAATAGTCAACGTCCTATGAATTGCAGGCGCCAGAAAACTAATTTCGTCATATTTATGTGTATATTTATTATATAATTACGTCTATCTCTGTATCAGCTCTTTGCTATCTTGGACCAATTACGTCATATTTATGTGCATATTTATTATATAAGTATGTCTATCTTTACGTCTAGCTCTTTGCTCTCTTGGATCATTTGAGTGAAAGAAAGAAATAAATACAGAAAAAAAAGGAAAAGAAAAAAGAAACTGCAACGTCGCTGTCGTCATTTGACACGCTTCTGTCCTCGTCGCGTGTATTAAAATAGAAAGTAAGAAAGACGATTCTGCCAATTCTGCGGAATAACTGTCTCGGATGTGGGGTATGAGGATGAGGATGAGGGTGGGAGTGGGATGGTAGAGGTTAGAGAGAAGGGAGAACACGAAAGGTGTTTGCCAAAGTAGAAACAATTAATCGGCAAGTAGCGGACCAACCACTTGATGAAGATACTTGTTGCTAATTGTTTCAAAGCCATCGTGTTGATCATAAGAACATTCTTTTTTTTCTATTTCCTTTTTTTTTGTCGGACATCTTTCTTCAATTTTTTTCTGATCAAAAATAACTATAGTCATTGTCATTCGATTAAATTTCATTATTATATTTAGAACTCTAATTAGGATATTTGATATCTTTGTGACAACCAATGTCTCGACTCTTCTGATCTATATATATATTTCATATACCCAGTAGCACTGTAATACAGTTTCGAAGTAATTGTAAAGAAATCGATAATGTTCTCTTTTTCACATAATCTTTTTGGACTAATCTTATTTTGCTTTCTTCTTTTCACATTGTAAAATATAACAAGATTAAAAACTTTTGTCTCGCCTAAGAACTTTAAGCGATACACCATGTATAATTAATTTTACATTAATTACTTGTGTATCTTCATGATAAGACGATAATAATTTGCATGTAATATGAGACGAATGGAAATATTATTTCATCTATTTATGTTTAATTTATTGTTTATGTAAGAAAAAAAAATAAATTGAAGTTTATAAAATTGATTCGAAATGATCGTGATATGATAATGAAGGTGATGAGATTGAGATGAGAATTCTCGAATCACTTAGTCGTAACAGGAAAGAAATGAAATTAAAAATGAAATAAAATGAAAAGAGAGAGAGAGAGAGAGAGAGAGAGAGAGAGAAAGGGAGAAAAAGAAAGAGAGAAAAAGAGAGGGGGATAAAAAAAGAAAAATAAAAAAGGGAAAGAAAGAGAGAGAGTTTAAACTCGAGTTCAACGATGTCGTACTATTACGGCCAACTTGTAAATCAAGAATGCACCTGACTGCTTCTACTTACAATGAAGTCGATTCCACGCGACTTGACTTCGTAACAAGCATTATTGAGACTTATCGATCATTGAAACTCATCGATGTTACGGAAAGTAGACGCTCTCCAAAAGTGTTTCAAAACAAAACGATTTTAATAATCGATGGAATATGACGTTTCTCTCTCTCTCTCTCTCTCTCTCTCTCTCTCTCATTCTTGTTTACCTTAAACTTGCTAATAATATAATTATTATTATAAACGAGAGTACATATGTAAATTATAATTGGATTGAAACACTTCAACGAAAAGTTTGAGTTCGTTAAATAGTTGATAATCTTGTTAAAATAAAGCATATAAATACTTTACATGAGGTATATTCGTAATGGAGTAAACAATCCCAGAAAGAATTATTTTTATTAAATTATATGGAATAGAAGTATATAGTTTGTTGTATATAATAATAAATTCGGCAAGACTTCAAATTTTTACGAATCTTGGCATTAGTGGGAAAAAATTCAAATTCTTGCCAAATACTATTTCGAAGAACTTCTCGTTCATCATAAACAAGGACGTTTTTCTTATTCTCTCCTTTGGTTGTTGCACATTCCGCGGCATAAGTTCAATCTCTTTTATAGAGTCTCGAATACAAAAATTCCCAGAAAGGATGTAAATCCTAATTTTTATCTGGTTTTTATATTTTTACAGCATCACGGTAGCTGTGGTATGGGAAAAAAAAACAAAGAGAAGAAAACTTGAAAGTGTTACTGATCGTCATACAAAAAAAATGTCAATTGTTACATTCCATACATTTTAGTTGATATAAATTTTGAAAATTATTTGTGCTGTTATGATACATACATACCAATTGATTCGATAAAGTAGGAAACATTCGTTTGAATATATTAACACGGACTTCATCCAGGAAATCGTCGCAGACAGGTCAAACATACAATACTACGAAAAGCAACTGGTCGCCTTTGGCCATTCGCCAATATATGCAGTTGCTTTCTCATTGGTTTCCTCACCTCTGCACCAGTTCCTCTACTTCATTATAAAATCCAACGATTGTTGGCTTGCAAACCATCGACCGTCGGTCCATTCGGCATTTCTTCGCAATTAGATATATTCGTCTTTTTATTTTTTAAGACTACGTTTATATAAACCCATCAATTTTATTTGTCTGTTTGTCTGTGTGTATGTGTGTGGGTGACTGGGTAGGTTGTGTGTGTGTGTGTTTGTACGCAGAATGTATTTAATTTTATAGACATTATAAATATTATTTTTTAGCAATTTATGTTCAAACATTGATCAGTTTAATGATATGAACTAATAATTTAATGAAAAAAAAGGAAAAGAAACGGTGTTCTTCTTTAACGTATTTGTCGATATGATGAATTTCAATGATAAATATTAATTATTATAATTTAGGTATATACAATTGATGTAAAAGTAAATTTAGTATTTAAAAACTCGTCCATGATTAAATGATGTACCCTTAAAATATCATTGATTGATTGTTTCGTAGAAAATATTTGTAGAATATGTATGTATGTACGTATTCATCAATGTGACAGGTTTCAGCATTGTATATTAATTATTAAATTCAGTACTAAATATTAAGAGGAAATGTATATACACATAATGAATGTTAATAAATTTAGTATCAAAGTACTCGTCAAAGATTTGTCGGAATGTCCTTAAAAACTTTCATTTTTCTCAATTTCATGAAAAACATTATCGAAAATATATACGTATATATGAAGTTAATAATCAATGTTACTAGTTTCAATATTAAATATTAATTATTATTATTAAATTCACATATTAAATGTCATAACAATAGGCATAAAAATATAAATCGTTAGTAAATGTTGCTTTAATTAAAAAATAAAGAAGAAAAAAAGTACTAGTCGAAAATAAAACGATTTATATTTTTAGAAATTTTATTGATTGATTATTATTTCAAATAATCATTTGACGTCCATAGGTTTGAACAACTATGAATGTGATAAAAAACAGAGAGATTTTTTCTTTCTTTCTTTTTTTTCTTTTAGAACGCAAGCAATAAACGTTATTTTGTTGAAAAATAGATGAAGGAAGGAAAGAACAGGGGGTAAACAAAATCATTGGGGTGTCGAAGAAGAGAAAAGGTTAACGTGCGAACACTTTCATGCACCGCCAGAGGGGAAAGTATGATGATGGTAAGACCAGCGGGTGTCTAATTCGAGACTAATTACGTTCCCGTCGTCAAAAAGGTCTTCTAAATTCGTTATACAGGCGTCAAGCTACCAACGGCGTTATCTATACAGCGACGCAATACAAATCGACCATTTACAAGCCATGAAAAGGGATTGCGACCCCTCCTCTCCTTACATTTCTTCTCTTTGCTTTGATTCTCCCCTTCTATATTACCGCGAATGATGATGAAGGTTAAAAAAGAAGAGAGAAGGGTCGTTCGTGTGTGTTTGACATATACCTTGCCTCTGACGAAACGGATCGTTTTCTTCCTTTTTCTTTCCATCTTTCTTTCTTTCTTTTTTTTTCTTCTCACAACAAACTTTACATTAGTTATTTCGAGTTATTTTTAGTTAGTTATTTTCGTTTTTGTTTTGTTCTGTTACGTCTCGTTTCGTTTTGTTTTTCTTTTCTTTCTAATTGCACCCTTTTGTTTCTAATCGAAATTATTTTTTATTCTTTTTTATGTTTGTATATAATTTTATTTGTAGATTGAACTTTAATTGTTTTTTTATAATTGAAATTAAATGTAATCTTGATGTTATATTATACTGCATCAGTTTGATATTTTGGATATTAAAAAAAAAAAAAAGAAAAAAGAAAGAAAGAAAAAAATAAAAAATTATAAAATATTTCCTGATATTATTCTTCAGTACGCAATTGTCATGTATGCAATGCGATATTGCAATATTTCTATATATATCAGGTTTTTTCTTTATTTTTTTGAATAATTGATATTTTTTGAATAATTTTTTTAATATAATTTTTCTATTGTTGCAATCAATATAGAAGACAATTTTCGACTTGCAATTAATTCGTGATTTTATTCAAGTCTGTTTATTTTAAGTAGTTATGCTATTAAAAAAAAAAAGGAAAAAAATTGAATTCATAATAATGCAATACTTTCTAATATTATTTTTCGCGTTATTACGCGTATAGAAAGATTCATATAATTTCGATCTTTTTTTATAATAAAAATTTTTCTGATTTTACTAGAATTATGAAATATATATATATATATATATATATATATATATATATATATATATATTACTTAAAAAAATATAATGAGCATACGTATAAAATTGACAAGGATCGAAATGTGTAATAATAAAACTTTGGAAACGTAAGGTCTAATATCTGATTGATCGTTTATGATTACAGGAATTGGAATTGAGAATAGAAACACAGAAGCAGACATTGCAAGCTCGCGATGAAAGTATCAAGAAGCTTCTCGAGATGCTCCAAAACAAAGGGATGGGTGAGGCTGAATTTTGAATATTTTTCTTTCTTTTCTTTTTCTTTTTTTTTCTTTTTTTTCTCTTCACCATCACTTCCTATTGTCGTTGTTGTTGCTCCTGTAGTTGTGTGAACCGATGATTCGCGTACTCCTTCAGGATGATTCTGCCTTTTGAGGAAGAAAATTTGCAAAAAAAAAAGGAAAAAGAAAAAAGAAAGAAAGGAAAAAGAAAAAAGAGGGAATATTATATATTCCTAAATGAAAATTTACAACAATTATATTTATCCTTATTTTTCACGTTATAATGCTTCTTTACTTTAATGTTTCACAATGAGTTAAATGCTCATAGTCGAAAAATATCATCATCGCGTGCTATCTCCTTCTTCATCATCTCGCGTGTGCATCAACGCAAGGCCGGTTATAATCTATTTTAATTAAGTACATTAACCGCCAAGAACGAACTGAAAAAACCCAGATAAACTCGCTCGCGAACGAGAGATCCGAAACGTTACTCACGCATGTTTTCTAATGACTCTTGATTATAAAAACAAAAAAAAAAGAATTAAAAAAGAACTCGTAAACCATGTTTCGTAAGAGTACGTCACTCGTAAAATAAACTCTTCTGACGTGTGATGTTCGTTAAAAAATCAAAAAATAAAAAAAATCAAAATGAAAGAATAAACTAACAATGACGAAGCTCTCAAAAAGTCGCTAATCCAATGTACGAGTTAAAGCGTCCTCGTATCGTTTCAAATCTTTTTGCGATAAAAATCAGAACGGAAGAGAAAAAAACAGAAAAAAAGGGCGAAAAAGAAAGTAAGAAAAAGTAATTCGATTTTGCGGAGAAAAACTCGGCGGAATATTTTTTTGTTTCTAGAATTTCTTTTTTTTTAATTTTTTCTTATTTTTTTTTTATTTTTAAAAGGAACAATTCGATATACTTCACTCAAAAATTAATAGATAGATAAATAAATAAATAAATAAATAAATAAATAAATAAATAAATAAATAATAAGTGTGAAACGTTACGAAAGAATTGTTTTGGAGAAGGGGGAGAACCATATGTAGGGCAGCAGCGACGACACTGTCAGCATCGTAACGCGTGCGCCGAATGTGGGACGTGGATTTAGACATTGGAGATGTACTGGAATACGGCTGCTGCGCTAACGTCCTGGATTTTCCCCTACTGGCACAGATTTACGGAGTTTCCTCCATTATGACGAACATATTCTCGAATGTCCCATTATACATTTTAAAGTAATGAAAGATCACAGTTAGAATCACGGTTTTTCTCCCCTCACAAAATTTTATTAAAAAGAAAAAGGAAATCATTATATATACGTTTCTACTTGTATTTATTTATTTTTATTTATTCATTCATTTATGTATTTATTTATTTTTTCTACCTTTCTTCTTTCTTATTCTCGAACGTCCCATTATACATTTTAAAATAATGAAAGATCACAGTTAGAGTCACGATTTTTTCCCCTCACGAAATTTTATTAAAAAGAAAAAGGAAATCATTATATATACATTTCTACTTGTATTTATTTATTTTTATTTATTCATTTATTTATATATTTATATATTTATTTTTTCTACTTTTCTTCTTTCTTTCCCTTGTTTCTTTTTCTTTTTTTCCCCTCTTCTTCTTTAACGTCCCGTCGAATTATTTTAAAGAAACGATTTCCATGAACTCGACGACAACTCCAACGTCGTATCGAACACTTGACGTTAATTTAATCGACAAAAAAAAAGAAATTAACAAAAAGAAAATTAAGTAAGAATTACGAATTACAAAAAATCACTTGAATGAATCTGTCGTGTCGTAGCTGTAATATTACTACAGGTTTAGGTTCATAATCAAGGCTGGGATATATTTATAATATCGCGATGATTAATTAAGCTTAAACAAGCTTAATAATTTAAGATTAATATGTCATAATGGTTCTGCTGTTATATTATATTATATATCCCTCCTCAACGACACCCGCACCCACTCTCCACCCTCTCCCCCCCAAAGAGAGCTTCTTCTCGATTTCTACTGTTCCAGGAAAAGAGGAGGAAAGGATCATGTTCCAGCAGATGCAGTCGTTGGCCCAGAAGCAGGTCCTTAAACTATTTCTAACCATGCCGGCATAATCATATGCATATATATAAATACGATATATATATACATATATATATATAAATATATATACATATATATTTAAATATATATACATATATATAAATATATATACATATATATAAATATATATACATATATATATAAATATTATATTATATACATATCACTTTTTCACTTGATCGAACGATCGTGTCTCGCTCGTAACGCGTGTCAGAAAACGTACTGTGTATTCGTGTATATGTATAAATGACAGATAGTCATAGAGAGAGAGAGAGAGAGAGAGAGAGAGAGAGAGAGAGAGAGAGAGAGAGAGAGAGAGAGAGAGAGAGAGAGAGAGAGAGAGAGAGAGAGAGAGTGAAAGAGAGACAGAGAGTGAGAGAGAGAGAGAAAGGGAGAAAGAGAGTGAAAGAGAGAGAAAGAGAGAGGGAGAGAAAGAGAGTGAAAGAGAGAGAAAGAGAGATAAACATATACACGTATATAAGTACCTCATTATTAAAATTCATAAAATTATTGAAACACGCGTTTGCGCGATATCACATCTTCGCTATGTTGTAATACGTAGTTGCTTGCACGTAGAAAGTGAGTTCAATTTGCGCTGCCAGTGGCTTCACTTCTCTATCCCGTGTTGTGTATCCACACGCTTTTGAAACTCGTAACAAATTCCCCAAACAACCATCGTAATATACTAATATATATTCGATATATATATATCGCGGGTTCGCGGGAAGAACATGTGAACAGAACAAAAAAAAGAAAAAGATAGAAACGAAAAAATTATGTTTACATATATACATATATATAAAACAAATGAAACGACAAATCGATTGATATATAAAATATATATATGAAAAAAAAATAAAAAAAGAGGAACATGCACAAGACGAATCAGCACGTACATATTATACGGAGACAATATTCGTGTTTTCTTGAGATGATGATTGTTCGAATTCAAGAAAAGGAAAAGGAAGAGAAGAAAAATAGTCAGAAAATAAAGAGAAAAGAAAAAATATGTTAATGATTATAATTAACATAGATTAAATATCCTTTTCGAATCTTTGCTACGGACAACAAAATGCCATCGAGCCACGCGTTTCCCGTTTTCTTTTTTTTTTTTTTTAATGTTTTTTTTGATCCTATTTGTCGTACTTCTTTTTTTCTTCGTACTTCTCGAACGTTAACTCGATACATTCACGGCGTGTACTTGGATTATTTATATTATATAATATACATATATTATGTATTATTTTCTTTCAAGATTCAAAACATATACGTTTTTGAGGCACAGGTCATATATATATGTATATTTATATATGCGCACGTATATGTACACATACTTTGTCACACGATAATTTCACAAAAGCATATATATATATATATTATTATACTCTTATATTCTTTCCACGTGGTCGTATTCTAACGACTGCAACGACACCTCGTTGCTAGATGCGTTCGAGAATTCGCGCCATATTTTTCCGATGTATTTTTATTTATTCACCATTCGTTTACTTCTCGAAGGAATTCTTTTTCCGATAATATCCTTTATGGTTCTAAAAAATATCGTAACATGTTTACCGATCAATCAGATCTCTGAATTTTAACGTAATCGGCAAAGACAATACATAATCATTATATATATAATTAATTATTAATAAAAAATATTTATAAAATTGATACAAAAAATGTCAATGATCATGAAAATGATCCAAGTAATATATTTTTCATTTTATGAAATATTTTTTGATGTTTGTCTTGGAATTACTGAAAAAAAAGAAAAAAAGAAAAAAAAAACGAAGAAAGGGAAAAATATTTTTCTGAAAAAGTATTTGCGTTATATTTATTCACGTGAACTATGAGAGATCGTTTACTTTTCAACTTAAAAAAAAAATTTTGAGTACACCGTATGAGAACAAAAGAAGAGTGGCTAATTTTTTACTTTGCGATTAAACAACTTTTATTATAGCCGACTCGCAGTGACATAAAAGGAAATAATAAAAGTAAAAAAAAGAAAAGAATGTAGTTGGCAAAATTTATCGAAGTTTACTGAAGCGGATTGATCGTTAATTCGTAAAAACATTGAATCAAATTTCGAAAGACATTACGTCATCATTTAGTTTGACATATTTTTTTTTTTAATCGCGTTATTACAAAAAAAAATGATTTTGCGGATTCTCGATTGCATTGCAATGTGCATACATATTGCTTCCTCTCTTTAGAAATTTCCACTGCCGTTGCTCTGCCTATTATTATATCACATATAGCGATAAATGTTTATTGTACGACATATTATATGTATGTACATCCTTATTATATATATATATATATATATATATATATATATATGTATATATATATGTATATACATATATATAGGTATATGTATATATATATTAAACGTCGTCAGTTCATCGTTCAGCATTGTTGAACGAACCTACCACTAATGCCTCTCTCTCTCTCTCTCTCTCTCTCTATATATATATATATATATATATATATATATATATATAGATATATATATATATATATATATATATATATATATAGATATATATCTCTCTATATATAAATATATATATATATATATTTTATATATTTTATATATATAATATTATATATATATTATTTATATATATACATATATATATATGTATATACATATATACATATATGATGGATATATATATATCCATGGATATATCATATATATATATGATATATATATACATATATATATATATATATATATATATATATATATATATATAAATATAGATATGACTCCTTGTAATTCGTGTAATTCGTCTTGTCTTTATAGAAGAGATCATAGCGCTGTGTTCTCCGGCACCATTCACGTCTTCTATAGACTGGCCTCGTTTTACGTTTTCTCTCTAGATAACCCCATTCTTTGTCCCCGCACAGAGATGCGAAGTCGCTCTTTCCCTCGAGTACTCGCAACTAAGAATGCGACTATTTCTGCTCTCTTTTTCTATTTCTTTTTCTTTTTTTTATTTTTTTATTTTTTTTTTTTATTTTTTTTTTTTCTTCTTTTTTCTATCCCATAGATTTATAGAATTAGTGATGAACTTCTAAAAGATGCATGTGTCAATTGATTAGTTTCCAACACATACATTTCCAACCAATTTCGGATAGATAATGTATTGAAATGTTTATTAATTGTTGTTAATTAAAGAAAAAAAAAATAGAGAGAAAAGAAACAAGATTGAAATTTATTTTAGAAATTGGTGGCAATAAATGTGTTGAACGATCATCGATCTATTAGATCAAATGAACGTTCCCATCGTGATTTAGGACATATGTACGTACTTATCTATGTATAATAGCTTGATGAGTGGTTAACATCAGTAGTGCGTTTCGAAATCATTAAGTAGTATCGGCATGTGTCACTAATGTTTTTCTTAGATAAATATTGAAGTAATTATCGTGTATCATATATAGTTAGTGTACTGATTGAAAAAAAAAGGAAAAAGAAGTCTACATCTTGATTCATCCCTTTGCACTGTATCGTTCTGAAAAAAAAGCAGTTACAAAAGAAAATAAAGAAAATGAAAACAAAGATAAAAACAAAGAAACGAGACAAAAGAGACAAATTACAGAACAATTGCGGCGAATGATGATGATGATAATGAGTATTATTATTATTATTACTATTATTATTATTATTATTATTATTATTATTATTATTACTATTATTATTATTATTATTATTATTATTATTATTATTATTATTATTATTATTATTATTGTTATTATTATTATTATTATTATTATTATTACTATTATTATTATTATTATTATTATTATTATTATTATTATTATTATTATTATTATTATTATTATTATTATTATTATTAATAAGCCGAATCATAGAGGGCTTTTAAGGAAAATTCGATGATTGACATCAACGAAGACGGAGCGACGTCGCATCCACCATATTTTATTCGATCCTTTTCGCATACTCTCTATGTGTGTTGCCTATTAGATCCTAGGATTTAGATGTGAGACGCGTCTACGTTGCTTGCGTGACATCTCTACGAACAAACTATAATCAAAGAAATATAAACAACCAATTGATTAATAAAACGCGAAGCTTAAGAACTCGAAGAGAAAATTCTCGGATAATCTTCGAGCATGAGCCTGACAAAATAGCACCGTATTCTTCTTCAACATTACGATTTGTTTATCTACTTATGTTACATACATATGTATATCCTGAGTATTTTTTAACATACGATATTTATTTGATTTTCTTTTACTTTCTTTTTCTTCCTCTCTCTCTCTTTCTCTTTTTTTCTCTCTCTCTTTCTCCCTCTCTTTTTCTCACTATTTTTATCTTTCTCTCTCTTTCTTTCTTTCCACTTTTTATTTTTTTTATTTTTAATATTTTTATCTTATATCCATCTCTTTCTTTGACATTTCTTTTTTGCCTATTCATTTTGTTTATCTTTCGATCTATCTTCAACTTTCTTTTTCTCATTCTTTCTCTCATTCTTTATCTCACCCTCTCTTTCTTTCTTTCTTCCTTTTTTCCTTTACTTTCTTTCTTTTTTTATTTTTTCAATTCTTCTGCACGTACAAACAACGTGATATACGTCTCGACCGGGGTTATACGCTTTCTCTTTCTCGCGTCGCATTTAACGTTCTTCTAAGGTATATATATATATATATATATATATATATATATATATATATATATATATATATATATACCGTGACGAGTGTGTGTGTGTATTTAACGAACGCGGCAATAATTCAAACCATCGATTTCACTTGACTTTTGTACGTTCGATTTTGCACCGAAAAGCACCAGGCCTGTCTTCATATTGTTCACTTTTCATATTGCGCTAAAATCGTAGTAGCACGAGCATTGTGTCACATTATCCAAATCCTTCTTCGATTCTTCTAATTCTATTTCTACTTCTTCTACTTCTACTTCTATTTCTTCTTTTTTTCTTTTCTTTTGTCTTCTTCTAGTTTTTATTTTTCTTTTCTCTTCTTCTTACTTCTTCTTCTTCTTTTCCTTTTTTTTCTTTTTCTTCTTCCATTTTTCCTCTATCGTATCAAACCTATCTAATGATCCATTACAATTTCAAATCCTTTTCAAAATTCTTTTGTAATTGACATACTTCATTCCAACGCAATATTTTTTATTTACCGAAAAAAAAATTTTTTATAGGTGGAAAGTTATCGTTTGATATAAATATCGTAGTTTCCAATTACCATTGCTATCATTTCGAAAAGAAATTATCGTGTTTCTTTTGTTATCATATTAAATCATTTACGATAATAATTTTCGCATTTAACCGATTGAGTCGTTTTCTTTTTCTCTTTTCCTTTTTTTTTTTTGGAAATTCAGAAAGAAGAAATTCCTTAGACGTTCTTTCATCGAAGTTCATTTCGAACAAAATCGCATTCATTATATAGTACGATATGATAATAATTTGAAAGAAAATAATTATAAAATGTCGCGAACATTCTAAAACGAAAAAAAAAACAAAACAAAAACAAAAAGATTGTAATTCTAGAGAAATATCGAAGTATGTCAAAAACAATATCCACTCATTCCACGTACAAAGGCATGTACCAAATTCCTTAAAAGAAGACCAAATATCGATGAGAATCACCAATTGTCTATTTTCCTGCTCCCCTCTGTTCTAATAAGAACCAAAAAAAAAAAATAAATGATGAGTCCAGTGCGCAAAACCCACAGGATTTTTCTCTTTGTCTATCTCTCTTTTTGCATCTTGCGTATGATCAAAATATATATATATACAAAAAAAACGAAAAAAAGAAAAAAGAAAATTGTTAATGAAAAAACAAAAAAAAATTTATGACGGGACGAGACGACGACGAGGACGCGGAAAAAGGGGGGGATTGGACGATTTGTATCGTAGATAAAACCGAAATACGTACGTTTGAACCCAAAAAAACATTAAAATAAAAGAAATTAAAAAAGAATATAAAAAGTATCTATATATATACCATACTATATTATATATATATACATATATAAAGTATTTCTCATATATGATAAAGGCAGAGTTGATTAAGAACAAAAACATATGCGCTGTGATTGGAATGCGTGGAATGAGCTGCTTTGGATGTGTAGGTGGTAAAAAGACGTTAGCAATCCTCACAGGGGAATATCTCGCCCGCATCCGCCCCTTCGTCACTTACCCTGTTAAACAATTACTACTACTACTACTACTATTACTATTACTATTACTATTACTATTACTATTACTATTACTACTACTACTACTCCTACTACTACTACTATTACTAATACTACTACTACTACTACAGTAACTACCATCACCATCACCACTACCACCACGACCACAATCACAACTATCACCATCACTCATCATCACCAGTATAACCATCAACATCGACACAACATCGATTGCCATCGCCATCGTCATTTTCGTTTATATTCCTTCAGGGAAAAAAAAATATATATGGGAGAGAAAAAAGAATAGAGAGGAACCCCACGAACGACTACGATTAATTACGATTTTAACAGGTACATTGAAAGACATGTTAAATTTTTTTCTTTGTTTTTTTTTTGTTTTTCTTTTTCCTTTGTCACCCCCTTGCACAAGAAAAAAAACAAGGGAAATAAAAAGAATTACAATTCGACGCAACGCGCGCGAGTACGGTGATGTTTTTTCTGTTGGGTAAACGAGGAAATAAAAAAAGAATTTATTTTCGGGCTTAGAAAAGAGAGCCATCGCTTTTTCTCTTTCTTTTTTCTTTTTTTTTCTTCTTTACAAAAGTGACAAGTTTTCTCCTCCCCCTTCATTCGCTTTAAATCGATTTGAGATGCAAATTTCGTTTGGCTAAATTGCGATCTTTTTTTTCTATTTGTTTTTCTTTTTTACATCTATATGTACCTACATATATATTTTTTTTTCTTCTTTTCTTCGGTCCTTTTTTTACACTTAACAAAATCATTGTCACCACGAAATTATTTAGAAAGACAAATAAAAACGTAGAGAAGTAAATTAATATCATAAATTACATTACGATCGCATATCCCGTTTTAGTAGAACAAGACGTGTATACTTAAGCTTTGAAAAGATATCTATATAAAGGGGTGTACAAACCTGTCCAAGTGATCCTACCTTTTGGAAAGCCACGGTATGTATATCATGTTATCGCGGAAACTCGAGCCAAAGGTCACGCGATAATAATGACATTGATATTCGTCTAATTTAAACGTCGACAATTCGAACGACCTTACCTTAATTATGTTAGCACAGCCGTTAATTATTATTTTTCCGATCATTTCTAAAATTACTAGACTCTTCAATTATGTCATATTATTCGTGTAATATTTGTCAAATTAAAAAATAAAAAAAGAAAAAAAAGGAAAAAAGAAAAAGAAATATGGAAAATAGAAACGTGAAATCTCCTTTAAATTTAAGAACAAAAATCACGTCACTCATTCGCGATATTTTTGGCTCAGCAAAGAAAAAAATGAATAACTAAGAGAAAAATCTTTGCGATATGTCCCTCTTTGACGATAATTCACATAGTGTGTGTGTATATATATATATGTGTGTAACATATATATATATATATGTTACACACAGTATATATATATATATTAATACATGTTCATAAATTTTAAAATCAACATCGTATACGAATCCATATAACAAAAATGTTTTCAGTCTCTATTTCTTTATTTGCCTATCTCACGTATACATATATAAATACATGTATATACATACATATGTATATACATATACATATACGTGTATATATATGCATATATATAATATATATATATACACTACATATATATATGTATGTATATATATACACTACATATATATATATATATACATATACTACATATATATATGTATGTATATATATACATTACATATATATATATATATATATATATATATATATATATATATATATATATTACATATGCACTAGCTTGAACATTTTTCTCTTAATCATTTAATTTCTCCACTATGTAATTCACTGAATGTAACATATCCAATTATTGTATACTCTCTCTTCTCGTTCTTGTACGCCTCAGACACGTTCTTGCCAATCACGACTTACCACTATCATCGCCGATCGTCGTTATCGATGCGCGAGCAACGGGACGGTCCGAAAGTCGTCAAGTCGCGTCAAGGCGAGCCGATTCCAGGCCCAAGGGAGGACTTTGCGACTGTTTGGCACCGACCTGATGCGTCATGCGATTATACGACGTCGTTCTCCTCGCGTAATCTACTGTCTTATCCTCTACCATTAAACTTACACACTCGCCATAGCATTTTTATTATCAATCATAGTCGCCCGTGCTCGTACGATGCGTACGGTCCTATAGTATTATAATCTTTTTCTTGTTACTTTTTATTATTTATTATTATTATTATTATTATTTATTATACATTAGGAAAATTCGATACCATAATACTCGATGTTTTGTTTGTTTTTAGAAATTTTTTCTTTTTTTTTTCTTTTACGATTAAAATCTGATCTTATTTTTCATTCACGTTAATCCTCTATACGCAAGAATTTTTGTGTGCGTCTATTAATATAATTATGTAAAGTAAAAAGTAATAATCGTATTATCTCGTTAAATAAATATCGTTTTTACATAACGTATATTCACGTACTCGAAATATACGATAAGATTAATATACTTACATTGGCTTTTGTGTTATAATTAATCTTTATCGTGGCATAATTTTTTCTTTTCCTTTTTTTATGTTTATTACAAAAAACTGATATAATATGAGAAAGATCAGCATCTGATTATAGAAAATATAAATTGGTCTAACAAGTCACAGCAAATATATTATAAAAAATATATACACATACATGGCTCGACTTGTCTGATCTTTTTTTAATCTAATATTTTTTTCTGTCTGAATCTAATTTTTTTAACATTTAATAATAAATTATGCAACATAAAAATTGGAGTAAAATTTGTAACAATGATTATATCACATAATCGTAATATAATAAATAGACATAACTTATATTTTCTTTTTTAAATATTAATATTTGAGATACGAACTGACAGAACTAAAAACACTGATATAGATAGTTCTTTTAAATAAAACAAACGTAATACGATTTTAAAAAGTACAGATAAAAATCTGAGGATGTAACTTCAAAGAGGATTACGTGAAGATTTATAGAGGGTTAATCGTTGTAATATCGCCTAATAACTAAGGAATAGAAAATTTATTTAATATATTTTGATCAAATTGAAAGATTTTTTGATGATCAAATAAAATCAAATCAAATCAGTAATATTATGTCGTTTTCGTCTTGCGAGCACTTGTAACGACATTCTCAGCTCAGCACACGCAAACAACTCAAGCAGATGCGTATTCCCGACTTATTTTGATATTCATAATAATCGTTCAATACCGATCTAAATCTAAATTTGATCCGGTCAAATAAATCAATTTATTTTAATCAATGTAAAAAAACAAAGAAATGAGATATCAATTCTCCGGATTAACGTTTATTGGTCTAACGTCTCGCGAATGCGTATCTCTTTAAACACTTAACATTCAGTCGACGAAATATCTTGTCCATGTGAAGTGAGAGCGTTTCGAGGAGTAACACACGACGATAATAATTTATTGTTGTTGTTATTATGAATTATACATTATATATAATATATATGAGGAACATGGGTAAAATCGGAATATGTGAAAAGGAAAAGAAAAAAGAAAAAAATTGGGAGAAGAAAAAAAAATAAATAAAAGAATCGACATAAAAAATGAAAAAAATAACTGTGCTTAACATTATGCGTAATTAATGACAGTGAACAAATGATTAGGATAAAAATTGTTTTTGTTAGATGACGAAAACTTGGTTGGTTGTTAGGGTTCGAGTGGGGGGAGGTGTTCGAGATGTACGGGGAAAATAAAAAATGGAA
This sequence comes from Vespa crabro, assembly GCF_910589235.1. Classification (NCBI taxonomy): domain Eukaryota; kingdom Metazoa; phylum Arthropoda; class Insecta; order Hymenoptera; family Vespidae; genus Vespa; species Vespa crabro. The sequence continues at coordinate 8,266,281 of NC_060961.1, forward strand.
TGGTATATATAAATATATCTACGTTTTAGTAGTTAATGGAAGAAAAATTAAAACGATTTCATCGAAACGCTGCGCGCAGTTATATGGACAATGATGTCGGCCGTACGTCGCGGTGGGCGAAAGAACTGCGACGGCGCCCGGCGTCCGGAAGAGGATCCGCGTTACAATAAATAAAATCGTCAGCCAGCATAGAAAGAAAGAAATAAAAAGAGAGAGAGAGAGAGAGAGGGAGAGAGGCAGAAAGAGAGAGAGAGAGGAAAAGTGGATAAAAAATATATATATACATAACTTTCAAAGAAATATTAATGAAGGCCGATACGCGATCTATTATTGAAAAAAAAAGAAAAGAAAAGAAAAAGATCTAAAGTATTTATCTCGCCATACAAATCAATCTACACTTTTCAAGGAACGAAACTTAAGAATAGAAGAAAGAGAAAGAGAGAGAGAGAGAGAGAGAGAGAGAGAGAGAGAGAGAGAGAGAGAGAAAGAAACAAACAGAAAAAATAAGAGAGGAAAGACAAAATGAGAACATTGTAGAAAAGAGAGAGAAAGAAATAGAGAGAGAGAGAGTAAAAAAGAAAAGAAAATGGAGAAAAAATACCTATAAATACCTAAAATAGTAAAGAGTAATATTAAACGAAAATTGGAAAATGAAGGATTATTGGAAGCTCGGCGAAACGTCGCTTTTCTTTCGTCAACCGGGACGCCATACCGGTGCAACGTTCGCTTCCTCGAGGCTGTCCGAATAATATTAATCGAAAATGTCCAAGTGGGAAAAAAAACTTAGTAATTGATGATTAGAGATGATCAGGCCAATAAATAGAACGGATATAGAAGAGAACAGGAGAGACGAAGGGACAATCGGACAGCCTCGTGTCCTTAGCGGAGGAGCACCCAGCGAACGCGATCAACGAAATTATCATCTCATCTAAATATATATATGTGTGTATATATATATATATATATATAATATATTATAATATAATATATAACTACATACATCGGAACAAATATAAAAAAAAATCGGAATCCGACAATTACAACAACAAAAACCGCACAAAACAGACAAATACAACAAAAGTAAAAAAAGTACAAAAATTAATATAAAAAAAAAAAGTAAAAAGTTACGAGTTAGACTAAAAAAATAAAAAAATAAATAAATAAAAGAGCGCCGGCCCTGTGGCCGTGCAAAGAGGAGTTGCAAATAGAAAGTAAAAAAAAAATTAAAAATTAAAAAAAATTCTAAAAAAAAAAATAAAATAAAGTAAAATAAAAGCGTGGCTCGGTTAGGTCGACGAAGAGTGTAATCGTGCCCCTTTTGTTTCATTGCCTCTGTTATAAAGGAGCTAAAAGAGACGAACGAGACGCTGAAGAGCCTACAGACGAGGTTGGAGCTGGCGTACGCATCGACAGCGTCGTCCGGTGCACCGGTCGCCGGTGGAGGAGCACTCGGAGGGCTAGGTAGCGTATCGTGCGGGGGTACGGGAATCAGCGGTACCGTCCTAGGAGGTAGCGTGGCGGTTCCAGGCGGCGTGCCCGGTAGCACCACCCTGACGGCCATCATGGAGACGAAAGATGCCCGGATACAAACGTTGGAGAAGGAGGTAGCACTATTGGAAACGGAGTTACAGCGTATCAAGGAGTGCGGTGGTAGATTGAGGGAGCAGTTGTTGAAAGCCACCGCCGTGCCAAGCGGCGGTGACATGCAACAGCTTCAACAACAATTTCAGCAACAACAGCAACAACAACAACAGCAAATACAGCAGCAACAACAGCAACAACAACAACAACAACAATTAGGTTTATCGAATGTCACAAGTGGTGTTACGGGTATCGAGCAACAAGCTCAACAGGGATTGGTGACGGCCTTGGGTGGTCCACAACAGTCCGGCACGTTGGCCCTGGCCAGGGGACCGTCCGTGATGACCTCCCTGGTACCGTACGGTCACTCGTCGTCCACGGCACTAACCACTCCGTTGCTTGCCGGTTCGACAGGTGGAACCTTGAGCGGGAGCAGCGGGGTCGGCATCCTTGGCGGCGGTTCCTCGTGCCTGGCCGGCATCTCGTCGGGCACCACCACTGGCGTGGTCAATCCCTATACCGATCGTTACTCCGATCATCACCTTCATCCCCATCAGCTTCACCATCATCAGCATCACCATCATCATCATCTCCATCAGCAGCAGCAACAGCAACAACAACAGCAGCAGCAACATCAACAGCATCTATTGCAGCAGCACCAGCAACATCAGATCCAGCAGCACTTAAGGCAAATAGAGCCAGCGGCCGCAGGAGCCTTGGCGCTCCATGCCCACACCTTCAACAAACACGACCTGAACTTCAAACGGCAAGTAAGTTTCTTCATCAACAACGTGCGCATCGAAAAGAACGACGCCGTCTAGGGAGGTGGGAGGTGCCGCGCGGAATTTGGACGACACCTTTGATAACCTTTGAACCCTGGCTACCACACGTTGGCTAACACCGTTTCTTCGTTTTCTTCGACGTCCGCTGAGTTCTCTCTCGCGCGCTTCCGCTCGCTCCCCCCGAAACCCCCTCTTCTCTTCGGCTTTTCGAATCTCTACGGAGGAGCATGATGATGATGATGATGATGATGATGATGATGATGATGATGATGATGACGACTGAGTAGCATCTGGAGCATGATCTAACACTTAAGTTTTAGAAATTATATCGATGACACACACATCGTGCCTGCTCCTCTCTCGTTTCATCGGATTCAAGATATACAAAGGGACGGAGAGAAATTGGAAAACAAAAAGAAAGAAATAGAAAGAGAAAGAAAAAGAGAGAGAGAGAGAGAGAAAGAAAGAAAGAGAGAGAAGGAGAATGAAATACTAACTACTCCCCTTAACGACGAATGCCTGGAAAATAATCGGAAATAATCAATCAAGCCTATCCGATGATATTCCTTCTATATATCTCATATAAAATATGTACAATAAAAAATGAAAGAAAAGAGAGGGGATGGAAACTGAAGGAAGAGAAAAAAAGAAAGAGAAAGAGAGAGAGAGCATCGCCGAGAAGCTGCGTGACGTCGTCGTTGTCGTCGTCGTCGTCGTCGCTTTCACAGATATCGAAGCATCTCGTGGGTCTTCGCCATATATGTCCTATTCCTCCCGATCTTTTCTTCCAATCCAACCGTTATCACTAAACAGTCTTGCCCTCCCCCAAGAACCTGTACCCCCTCAAACTTCCCCAAAGAATAAATTGCCTATATCGCTACGAATTGACGAGAACAAAGGCCGATTCTTTGACGAGAGAGTAGATATTATCTATAATGCATATACATATATATACAAATATATACATATATATAAGTATATATATATATATATATTATATATTTACGAATTACACACACGCAATATGGAATTGATAAATCCTTTATCTTCTTTTTAACGAAAAGAACATGCTCCTCGAAAGAGTACAAAGTATATATATATATATATATATATATATATATATATATATATATATATATACATGTATATATATATATATATGTATATATATGTATGTATATGTATATATATGTATATATATATATATATATATATATATATATATATATATAACGAACGTATATCGAAATAAAGAGTAAAATAAAGGGAGAGGGAGAGAGAGAGAGATAGATAGAGAGAAAGACATATTTATTGACTCTTGAATAGATAAAAAAGAAAATGAAGGTTTATTTTTGCGACGAACCTTGAACTTTTAACTAGGACATATTTAGAATTGTCTCTCGTCAAGATAAGCTAAAAAAATATTGTACATATGTATATATGTACATGCATAATACTTTGAAATCTCGTCGATTCGTATCGATTAACGCACGATATCTATACATACGTGCGTTTTTATTGTACAATAATGAGAGGATCTATGTTTATCGTACCTGGTTTGATGTTTTTAATTTTGAAAAGTCGAAAGAATTTTCAATTAGCCGACCCAACCTCGCTCCACCCTAGTCCACCCCATTCCCTCTTCTTTTGAAAAATCTCTAATCGACGATGTTAAGGCGGAAAAGCAGAATAATTATATTTTTTGAGATGATTCTTTTTTAGATATTAGTAGATTTTATGGAACGAGTATAACGGGAACCCCGATACCCTTTCCCTTCTAATATGTATACATATATATATACGTAGTTATTATATATACACACATATATATATACATATATATATATATATATATATATATATATATATGTATATATATGTACGTTATAAAGATAAACGCGCTACCGATCGAGGATTTCTTGTATTTAACGTTTCGAATATGTGTTCGCGATCATCGATCGGTAATTTTCGTCAGTTTGTCCTTCGGGTTTCAAATGATGCGACTCTACTATCATCCATACATTTTGAAGGAGACAAGGTATATATATATATATATATATATATATATATATATATATATATATATATATACATATGTTGAAGATGCGGGGAGCAATATAAGAAAGATTCAGAAATGTCGGCGAGAGAATATACAGAGGGAGGAGAATTTAATAAAAGGGATTAGAAAAGGTCACACTTTGAGAGAAAGTCAATCAGAAAGTCATATTCGGTAGCTTCTACGTGTAGTCTGTAGAGCCCGAGAATAACTATGCGTACCTTATCACTAGGCCTTAGAGAACGAACAGAAGAGAGAAAAAATAATAATAATAATAATAAAAAAACAGAAAATAATAATAATAATAATAAAAAACAGAAAATAATAATAATAATAATAATAATAATAATAAAGAAGAAAACAAAATAAATGAAGATATATAAAGGTGACATCGAGAAGTTTGAAAAAAAAAGCACACAAAAAAAGCAAAAAATATTACGAAAAACAAAAAAATTAAGATAAAAAAGAAGAACAAAAAAGAAAGGAAAAAAACGAAATAAAAAATAGCAAAAAAATGCACTGTTGAATATTCTAAGATGTCTATAAATGTTGATACGTTGCGGAAACGCAATCGATGAAAGAATTCTATGAAACGAGTACGTTCATTCAATTATAAACACATACATACACATATACACATAAATTCATTCATACATATTTACATACATAGTATACATAACATATATATAAATATACATGCATATAAAGGCATATATATATACAGTAGGAAGAAGTTTACGTGTGACGTTACGTGAACGCATTTGACGCATACATATATAAATACATTACATACATATATATATATACATACATATATGCATATACATACACATAAACATACATACTTACATAAGTAAGGAAAATTAAAATTATAAAGCTTCCAGCTGTATATTTTCGTAGCTCAAAGCAATTTAATCGATCTTCCCCCTGTTAACATTATTTCCCTTGGCTGAGTTAAAAGAGACACCGAAATGAAAAATTACGGTTTCCCAATATTGTCTATTCTTGTTCACACTTAAAGAAAGAAAGAAAGAAAAAAACAAGAAAAACAAAAAAAAATAAGAAAACCCACGGGCTGTACCTAGATCATAATACACATATACTATCAAACGTTTTCGATTGGTTAATTATAATCCGATTAGATGTTGCCGTTCGTAGGAAACATTATCGCGAAGTATTTTAATCCATCCCCAATCCCCTTCAACCCACATTTTACCAAAAAATTCGGAATTCGCGCACATTATATATTATACATTATATACATATGTACATATCTATACATATATGCATATATACATACATATATATATCGTCGTTTCTAACTTTTCTTCTAAAGTGATATAAAAAAAAGTAAGAGAAAAGAAAATCACCGCCGCGATTGTAATATAATAACGAGTCAACAAGATACGATAATGGGTGGAGGATTTAAAGTTCAAAGAGAAATTGAGAGAGAGAGAGAGAGAGAGAGAGAGAGAGAGAGAGAGAGAAAGAAAAAAAGAGAAAAGAAAAAAGTCAATGTATCTCGTATCTCTCGACTCCTACGTTTTATATAATAGATGCATAGAGAACAGATAGATAAGTAGATAGATAAATATACATACATACGTTCATATATGCATACTTTAAATACACACATATATTGTGATTCATGAATTCGTAGAAAAAAATATTGTGTGGTGATCCAGCTGGATATATATATATATATATATATATATATATGGATATAAATTTATAGGACATAATATATGTATATGTTATATCCTAAAAATTTACACCCTTATAAACACATATTGATCCACGTAGGAAAAAATTCTTCCAAAATCGATTTCTCTCAACAGTGGCAACATGTTGTATGACATAAGAAAAATGAAGCACGAGAAACATTCATATAGAAATTGTTCCCCGATCTCCCCGGGCATCTCTTATCACGAGATATACGACGATCTCGCGCGTGATTAATTTTTGTGAAAAAAAGGAAAAAGAAAAAAAAATAAAAGAAAGAAAGATACAAGAATGACGCAGAAAACAAAACAAGACACAAAAAAAAACAAAATAAAGAAAATACACAAGGGGATAAACCGCAAAATTATTGTTACTTATGTATATCGTTTTCGACGATATTATTCTCGTTAGACTCTGACGACGACGGGAGATCCGAATAAAGAAAAAAAAAAGAAAGAAAGAGAAAAAAGAGAAAAACAATAAACAAATGAGACCTTCGAGATTAAAGATTACATGGATGACTGTTAGGAAAAGATAAATGGAAAAATAAAAGTCAAAAAATACGAAAAAGAAAAATAAGAGCAGAGGTATATACAAAAGAAATTAATAATAATAATAATAATAATAATAATAATAATAATAATAATAATAATAATAATAATAACAATAAAACACAAGCAAAACCTACTTTTTTGTTTTTCCACACCCCCACGGTTTGTCGTCTCATTTCTCTCACTTTTTTCCATAACCATATATATATATATACACTCCACCCTTTATATATATATACATATATAGTATATATATATATATATATATATATATATATAAATATTTTATATACAAAATTGATCCTCCTCCGCAGACTATTGACAGGCTTGGAACCGCAGGTGCTACGAAGAAGGTGCAGCCGGGTACGAATTGTCCACGGAAAATCGTTTTTTATCGTGTTCTCGAAGTGATAAAAAAAGAACGAAAAAAAAGAAAAAAAATAGAAAAAGAAAAAGAAAAAAGAAGGAAAAGGAAACAACATTTTTTTTTGTTAATGAGATGTAAATCCATTTTTTTCTTTTCGTTGAACCTATGCAGTTGACGACTCTTTTTTCTGTGTTGTCTGTTATTTTTCTAATTTCTTCTAATTCTCCTTCTGAAAAAAAAGAAACAAAAAAAAAGAAAAGGAATAAAAAAAATGATCTTCGACGAAAAGGATGAAAGAGGGAAGGAAAGAATGTTTTCATTAATTTTTTATCTCTTTGTATATCAAAGAAAAAGAAAGAAACGAGAAGAGAAAGAAAAGAAAGGAAAACAAAGAAAATTGAGTGAAAAAACATTTGGGAACGTTTTGTTTTTTTTCTTTGTTTCTATTGCGAAATCAACTACCACAACCCCACTTATTTATCAATTGTTATTGTGAAACTTCTTCTTTTGTTTGGTCGTTCGACTCACAAATTTCGCATTTTTTTATTCGCACATCTTCCCGACTTATCCTGTCATCATCATATTCCCTTATATCTCTACCGTCCTACCTCTCTGATGGATAAAAACCATCACCGTATTATCCTATCGTCATCCTTGTTAATTCCATTTCCTTTTCGTCTCATCGTTAGTGTCAAAAGAATCATCATATTTCGTTTTCCAGTAACGTATTTCAATCGCTAAATTTCACATATGTATTTCACTTCGTTTCTTCTTCGACGCACCACTCGTCACGATATATGGAAGAGATCGTATTTAAAACATTTAAGTTTTTCGTATTTGTTCTTATTTGTCACGATAAGTGACAAATGATTCTATCGATCGTAAGGATCAATCACTATCGACGTACATATTATCAATGAATGACGTTATCAACGACGTTAGATAATTAGATATGCTATATTGGTAATCGACGTTAACATACATATATATACGCGAAAATCGTCAACGCGATTTTCATTCCCCATAGCATGTGTGTCATAAACGTTCGAGAGAGATCGAATCGATCGATCATTTGATGATATATTCGTGATAATCGAATTATTGATATAATGGATCGGTAAACCCAGGATGTTTTAATTTCTTTTTCTTTTTTTTTAAAGAGAAAGAGAAAGAGAGAGAGAGAGAGAGAAAATTATCCTCGTAAAAATGAAATTTTTTTCTCGAATTCGTTTGGAAGAATCCGAAAAATGTAATATAAAAAATCATTTCCCGTTCATTCGGGATCAAAATCGATTAACACGTTCAAAGCTAATTGATTATTATCATTATTATTATTATTATTATTCTTATTTTTATTATTATTATTATTATTATTATTATTATTATTATTATTATTATTATTGTTATTATTATTATTGTTATTATTATTATTATTATTATTATTATTATTATTATTGTTATTATTATTATTATTATTATCATCGTCGTCGATTCTCTCGAACGATACTCCATGCGGATCATTTATTGTTGCGATGCATGAGAACACCACCGTTTTCCGTTCGTACCGTTTGCATGACGCATGTTTACGCTCGATATATTATGTATTACATACTCAATGCATCCACTCACCTTCCTCACCACCACCTTCATCATCTAGCTGTCATCATCTATCTCGTAAAGCGATTTGCAATTAAGGTAAACGAGAAATATATACAATGTAAAAAAAAAAAAGAAAAAAAGGAAAAGGAAAAGAACAAAAAAAAAAGAATTAAGAAAAAGAAAAAGAAGAAGGAAAAAAAACAAAATATCCGTGCAGTTCGGTCGATCGCTCGAGATATATTTTTCCTGCTATGATTCTATGTGATTTAGCTCGAAAGATTTCTACGAGATCTATCGCCGATCTAGACCGATATTTCGACTCGTATATCGTTCTACGTCGACCTTTGTAGTGACGATAGCAAAGAGATCGTTTCGTTTGTCCTGCACCTAATTGACTTACATGAATCGTTTTCTTCTGAACAAAAACGATCTATACTTAAATTTAATCAATCTAAATTTAAAAATTTCCATTTTACCTTTCTCTCAAAGTCTCTTCGTAGATATCGATATTTTTATTTTAATTCTTTTTTTTCTTGTTCTTTTTTTTTTGCAAAGTTATAATTCAACATATTTCTCATTAAAATCGATCAAACGAGATAAAGATTTGAATTCGTTATTAGAATTTGCTTGGAGACAAAAAAAATATCGAACGAGAGATAACGTGATTAAAAAAGAAAATTGAAATAATAGAAAAAATGGAAGAAAAGAAAGAATTGTTGATTCCACAGAAAAGAAAAGAGAAAATAAATGACTTGGCAGATACGAACCAATGCGATTTCTTTGCCCGTTACAATTTAAATATATTAAGTTATAAATACAATTATATGTTAAGTTTTATGGTTAAGTTAGCGATTAAGTCAGCAGAGGTTGGCGGTCCCTAACTCCGCAAAATTTTTTCTTCCGTTCGTTCGAAGGATCGACAAAGAAAAAAAAAAAGAAAAAAATTATCAAATCAATAAAAAATCTCTGATCACCAATCAGGATCGTATTAAAATGAGAAATGTTCTCTCTTTCGAATAAAAAAAAAGAAAAAAGATTTAAAATTCTTTTTGTCTCGAAAAAAAGACAAAGAAATGTTCAAAATCGTCTCGACCTTGATGATTTAAAAGAAAAAAATAACAAAAATAAAAACAAAAAATGAAAGAAACTAAAGAAAAAATAAATGATAAAATATATCGGTGTAATTTGAAAATGTTAAAAATGATCGATAAAATGATCGAACGATGAAAAATAACGGCGGAATTGGGTGACCTATGTTGGTTGAGCGAAGCATTATTAAACGTGGTGCCCCCAATATTCTAGCTTTCTGAGGAGGTAAGGATATTCTTCACCCGACAGAGAAGCACTTACAAGTCACGACCCTACTTCCTTCGTTTCCATTTTGCGTGAATCGCAAAACAAACAAACAAACAAACAAACAGATAGACAGACAAATAGACGAAAAGAAACGAACGAAGAAACAAATAAACAAACAAACAAACAAATATTCCTCGTATTATTACTTAAAAAAAAAACAACAAAAAAAAACGTAATACTGAAGTGTGTTTCGATGTTATTTTTGTTCCGTAGTCACTTTCTCTCTCTTTTTCTCTGGTGTGAGTCATATATGTTAATCGACTGTTGCCAATAGAAAATCATTCGTGTTATATTATCATTGTCTGTTTGCGCTATATATTTTCACATACATACATACAAACATACATACATACATATATACACTTGTTTGGATACTAATTCTTTCTTTAGAATGCCGGCGACACCCTCGAAGGAATTTAAAATTTAGACTCGATTTAATCCGATGTCTTACTTTCGTTGTAAGCTCATTTCTCTGTGTATGTATCTCTCTCTCTCTCCCTCTCTCTCTCTCTCTCTCTCTTTCTCTTTCTTTCTCTTTCTCTCTTTCTCTCTCTTTCTCTTTCTCTTTCTCTCTCTCTTTTTCTCTTTCTTTTTCTTTCTTTTTTCTTTCTCTCTTTCTCTCTCTCTCTCTCTCTCTCTCTCTCTCTCTCTCTCTCTCTCTCTCTCTCTCTCTCTCTCTTCTGTATGTGCGCGTATATGTATGTTCATATATACATACATATATATTGTTCCTTATTTTTTTTCTTTCTTTTTGTTTTGTTAAATAATTTTTCTTTCCCTTTGCCTTCCTTTTTCAAAAGAGGGAGGCTATAGAATTAAATCGACGTTTAAATTTTGAAACCTGTAATGGCGGTGGAACCAACCTTAGTTCGATGTCGTCACGTAGTTTCTCTTTTGTCTCATTCATCAGCATCAAACACCAACAACGACAATAACAACAATAACAACAACAAAAAACACCAAAAAAAAAGTCTCGATTTGCGACTACCGATAAAAAAAGGTTGTCCAAAAAACATATATATCTCATCAATCGATCGCTGACTTCATCTGACCCAGTATGTGTGCGTGTGCGTGCGATTTTTTTTGCTTTTTTTTTTTCTTAAAAAATCGTAGACAGCCGTTTTCTCTATATCTAGTTTCTCCTTTCTTGCGATAATATAAAGAAAAAATGAAAGACGAAAAAAAAGAGAAGAAAGACAACAGAAAAAATGATAATGAATAAATAAATAAAAAAATAAATAAATAAAAAAAGTAAACACAGATCGAATAAAAAAAATTTTATATATATATATATATATATATATATATATATATATAAAAGAAAAGAAATTATATATATAGAAGAAAAAAAGGTAAATAGAGAAAACATGTGAACTCGTCATATGATCCTAACAAGAGAGAGAGAGAAAATTTTCATTCCACCCCACTATTCCAGCATCTCTTAACCTTTGTGATCGTAGATAACGATCAGATGGATCGCGAGATGAAATACGCGATTCGACTTATCGTTCGTATTAGCATCTCGTAGAAAAACTCGTAGCACGAATTTAAACAAAATTGAAAAAAAAAAAACAAAACAAAAAGAAGGAAGAAAGAAAAAAGATAAGAATCGAAAAGAAAGAGAAAAGTCATTTAGTGCATCCGAAAATGACGCGAGCAGAGGGAAAAGTACATTTATTTTCATTAATCATTCTAATTCTCTATCTCTTTCTCTTTCTAAAACGTAGGAATGTACAATGACTAATTGATTTTCAGGTGAGAAAGAGAAAGTGAGAGAGAGAGAGAGAGAGAGAGAGAGAGAGAGAGAGAGAGAGAGAAACGCAATGTCGATTCGATCTGCTCGCGAGTTTTCACGTAGATATTATATTGCTTATGTAAAGAAATTTGCGTGTAAAAGGGTCACACATGCATGTTACAATCCTCCGATAGATGAGGGTGTCACGTGTTCGAGATAAACGATTAAACGTCACGTTATTAAGTATAAAAATGATATTCAACGTGGTTGTATTTTGAAAGTGGCTTTAAAAGAAAAAAAGAAAATAATACGATCGATATTGCCTGGAAAAATAAACAAAACGCAGCTTTCGTTTTTGGTTTCCCTCGTCGATTATCAGGACGGATAAAAGTTCTTCAGTAAAGAATGTCAAAAAATTTTTTGATTAATTATATAAATCGATCGCTCTTTCTCACGTGACTCGTTGGGCTAATATTTTTTCTTATAATTTTTTTTTTAATTTTTTTTTTAAATGCTCCAAATCACTATTAATACGCGACTGAAATGGTTTGGAAAAATAAAGTAATAATCGATTTTGAAAATCGTCTAGGAATATTTTTTCTTTCTTTTTTTTTTGCCCTATCTAAAGACTATTGTCTTTAAAATCTCTGCTTATGTAAAATAATCATAGTAGAAATTTTGTTTTATACAGTTTATTTAAAGTTTATGTTTTGTACAGTTTATTTTGTACAGTTTTTTTTGTACAGTTTTTCTTGTACAGTTTTATTGTCGGTCAATTTTAACAGATTAAGAAACAATATCGAAAATAATGAAAGATCTATCAAGCTGCTTTCGAAAGACATCGTTTTTTCTTTCTTTTTATTCTTACTTTTTTTTTCAATCTAACATCTAACATCACACGAGACGCTCTCGTTAACGGAGAAACCGTGATATATATCTCTTCTCTCTTCAGTAATGAGTAAAATATACCCATAGTTGTGATTAGCTGTTAGACACTTAGAGAGCTGTGTTACAACACTACTTTTTACTTATGTTTTATGCTTGAAATCGTTGCGAGTTCTCTCGTTATATTTATGAACAGACACACATATATATATATATATATATATATATATATATATATATATATGTATATGTATGTATATGGATATTGTCTCGGTGATAGCTCGCAACGAGTGCCACTTAAATGCGGCCTGCTGATGCCAGAGTAGATCAGACGATTTTTAGGTACGTACACACGAAGAAAGGAAGGAGGAAAAAAGAAAAAAAACAAGAATTAGAAAAAAACAAAAAAAGAGACACGTACATAATATACGTCCTATTCCTATTTAAATCTAATCCTAATCCTAAATAATGTGAACCTCTAATCGTCAAATATAAATATACACATACATATATATATTTATATATTTATATATTTATATATTTATATATATACATATATATATGTATATATATATATAATCCCAACACTACCATGGATACGTATATAATGTACACTGAAAGAAACACTTGTTCGTATTGTTGGTTTTTTCAAACCGCTGCATGCCGTAAAAGTATATACATACATACATATCTAGCTCGAGTATGACTATCATTTCGACCGAACTAATCTAATACATATTAAGTATTGTTAATTCATTGGATATATATCTATTATATACCTATATTAAAAAAAGGAAAAACAGACCAAAGATAAATTTTCGAAAATTCGTAAAATTAACAATAATATCAATTATTAAAAAAGAAAAAATCTATAGAGATTACAAGACTGAACATCGTAATTGTAATTTATATAAATATATATATATCGAATAAAAAGAGATGTTGAATAAAAAGAGATAATTTTTGAAATCAGTAAAATGAAGTAGAAATGTTTTGGTCATGCTCGGGCTTGGCGGAGAGAGACGGTAGAGTAAAGAAGCCTCCGTCGCTCATCGCCATCAAACAGCCGTTGTTGTCGTCGTCGTCGTCGTCGTCGTCGTCGTCGTCGTCGTCGTCGTCGTCGTCGTCGTCGTCGTCGTCGTCGAGGCCGACGGAGCCACAAGACCAATCCTCTCCTGGACGACGAATTTTTTCGCAGCTGGAGGAACTCAGAACAGAGCTGCAGCGAAGGGATCAGGAACTCATGGGTATGTCGGCGAAGATGAAAACTCTGGAGGAACAACATCAGGATTATCAACGACACATAGCCGTACTGAAGGAGTCCCTATGCGCGAAAGAGGAACATTATAATATGTTACAAGCGGACGTAAGTAAAACCAATTAATTATTTACGACGTAGAAATTATTTGCTTTTTCTTTTCTTTTCTTTTCTTTTCTTTTTTCTTTTGTCTTTTTAATAGGAAATATTTATAACGATTCGAGAGATTTGTGTCCAGAGTAATAGATCGCGATAGTTACTTTAAAGTAAAGAAAAAAAAAAAAAAGAAAAAAATAGTTCCATGATATTATTAAAGATTACAATAAGAATGTATATCAGTGGGTAATGTCCGATCGTTCGTATTATTCTAATTCTTTGTAAAATGTTGATAATCGTATTTTACGACGTTAGAAATGATCAAACTAAGATAAGTCGATTGATTGATTGGATGAGTGTAGTAGCAAGGAATTAACTGTAACCTCTATGTGACGTTGTACCGTAACAACCGGGCAAACCTGCAAAGCTGCAAAGCTGCGAAATCGAATTTGGGAGAGCCCACCAACGGGGAAAAGGAGGAAGGCCAAGAGAGCTGCAGTAGGAAACTGGGTCGTGGGAAGCATTTCTCTTGGCCTCTCCTCGCGTGTCGCTTCGAATCATAGCGTAAACTCCGATAGTATAAACGTTGCGTGTACTTTCGACTTTATTCTCGATTCTTTTTTTTGTTTCTTTTTTTGTTTCTTTTTTTTCCTATTATCACCTCGTATATCCGTTCATTTATTTCCGGTTGTTTATTGTGCATCCAACTTGGTCGTTATCATTCTCGTTGTTTATCCGTATGCCATGCGTTTGTGCCGGCACGTATTTATTCGCAGGTCGAGGAAATGCGGCAAAGGTTGGAGGAGAAGAATAGGATGATCGAGAAGAAGACACAGGCAGCTATGCAGGCGCAACAGGAACGAAATCGCATGAACAACGAGCTAACTGAACTTAAGGATCACATGGATATCAAAGATCGAAAGATCAACGTTCTTCAGCGCAAGGTAAGATGTCTTTTTCTTTTCTTTCTTCATATGTATTCTTTTCTTTTTTCTCCTATTACAATCGTTTAATTTGTACAAATGTCAGACAAGATTTGTCTTGTCGATTTCGAACATCGAAATAATATTGATATGATCTGTTCAAAGTTTCGTTAAACCAACGAGACAAAAACAAATCATTTGAAAAATTCATTTTAAGTTTGTCATTTCATTCAGTAAGTTATCATGTCGTTTCGTAATAATAATTAATTTTCGAACGGAACAAGTATAAATACATCTTGTTTTTATATTAAATAATTGTTTTATGTCAAAATTTACATATGAAATTAAAATAAAATTTATCTATTTCTCTTTTTGGATGTTCGAAGATTAATAGAATTTCTAATAAATTACAAAATGCGTGTCATGCGCGTGGATTCGATGATGAATATACGGTATGTTATTATTAGATATTCATCCATTAAGTAGGAATGTTAAATATAAAGCGTTATATTATTTTCGAATCATAAGGTAATAATTCCTTCGTAAGCTTACCTTTTTCGTTTTATATTATTTTGTCTTTAATTTAAGTTATCACAATTTTTTAATTTTGTGTAAACATTTGTGTATCTCGTCATCGGCTTTATATCAATAAATTATCATTTAGATTGTGTTGTCTTTGATTTATTTGACATTATTATATATTATCATGCATACCCTTATTACTTGATTTATTATATATTATCATACATACCCTTATTATTTTATCTGTCTTGTTTATAAATTTTATATTTGTACAATGTTCTGTTATAGGTTCTGTTAATTTATCCAAACATTCTTAAATTAAATTTTATTAAGAATATTATCGTCCTAAACAGTACGTTAAATAATAGAACACGCTCTTAGTTCTATCAAAACCTAGATGAAAAAAATACAAAGGTGAGTCCTCATTCCAGGTAAGTGGTAATTATATTAGTTTCTTATATATATGAATATACTAAATTATTCGACTAAATATTTAAGTGATACCCAGTTAAACAGAACTAATGAGGTACACAATCCGAACGCATGATTATCATTATCAACTTAACTCTAATAGCTAATATATATCACGAATGTAAATGAGAAACATTTGTGAAATGTAAACAGACCGATTTGATATAATTTGCAGTAAATTCAAATATGTAGATATATCTAGAAAAAAATAATATCTAGATATATCGAATATATGTACATGAATATAAATGCAATGTACGTTTTTATCTTCAATTAATCTTCAATTTATCTTCAATCAATTAATATTATCTTTAACAAGAATGTTGAAGTTAACTGGTGTTTGTGCTGCCAATGGGTATTAAGATACGGATTGATGGTAGGGATGATGGGAATTATTAAAAGAACCAAAAGTTCAGACAAAAGTATGTCTATAACTACAGATCGAAAATCTGGAGGATCTGCTGAAGGAAAAGGACAACCAAGTTGATATGACGAGAGCCCGGTTAACGGCTATGCAGGCACACCATTGCAGTAGCGAGGGTGCACTTAGCACTTTGGAAGAAGCTATAGAAGATAAGGAAAAGCAAATGGCGCAACTTAGAGAACAGAGGGATCGTGCGGAACAAGAGAAACAGGAAGAGAGGGAACTGCACGAGCGTGAGATCGCCGAATACAAAATGAAGATACATGCTCTCGAGTCAGAGGTTAGTGGGACTTTTTGTTGTTCATCAATTCTTTTTTTCTTTTTCAAATGAAATTTATCCACGAATATTAATCCAATTTTGAAACTGTTCACCAACATTGTAGGTCTCATTTGTTCGAAAGATAAAATTTTTCTCTTGGAATATTAAACCTCGAGGGATCGAGTTTTATCGAATGAAACGATATAAAATTGTTTTGTTTTTCTTTCTCTTTTTTTTTTGTGAAACATAGTATAAAAAAGATATTTTAATTTTCTTTGAAGGAGGAAAGAAGGGAAGGTGACGGCGGGAGAGAGACGATTCTTTCATATTTCACACGAGACAGTTAGATAAAAGTAGTTTTATTCATCAGAAAATGTTCACTTGAGTACATTATTCCCAAAGGGGTGTATTCCAGAGCCCCTTAGATCTCTATAAAGCTTCACTTTTCTTTCGCCGTGTCTCTTTCCAAACTGTACCAATATATATATATATATATATATATATATATATATATATATATATTTTTTTTTTTTAAATTGGTTTATATGTAAAAATTAAGAAAAAAAGAAAAAAAAGGAAAAAGAAAGAGAGAAAGAGCAACATCGTAATCTCTCTTTTTTTTTGTTATCAATTTTATTAATATCATTCTGTTAAATTTGGTTGATGATCAGGTTGAGAAACTTGGTGCCCGATTGGAAAGGGCACAAGCTGAAAAGGATCGGCTCGAGGCAAAACTCGAGAGCTCACAATCTGAATTAGGAAAGAGCAAAGCAGAACTTGACAAAGCGGCATCCGAGGTCGGTCGCAGTGGTGCCGATTGGGAAGCAGCAAAGCAAAGACTTGCTAGGTTGGAATTGGAGAACGAAAGACTCAGGCATGATATCGAGAGATCACAGTCGAGCTTCGGTAGGAGTACATTGAATTCGTCTCAGGAGATGGATAGAATTCAAGAGAGAGCAGAGAAAACGGCTGCAGATTTAAGAAGAGCTCAAGCTGAACTTAGGGTTACACAGGCTGATAACGAGAGGGCAAGAGCCGAAGCTGCTGCCCTTCAAGAAAAGGTAAGATCACGTTGGTTATATCAAATCATTTTTTATAATTATTTGAAATTATTTGAAATAAAATTCTCATAAGAATGTATTAATTTCTTTTGTTGAGAGGATGAGGGAGAGGAGGTATTTTAAATAGAAATTACAAATAGTCGTAAGAATTCTTGAAAAAAATATTTTTTTTCAAAAATTATTGCCCATCGATCAAATTGGCATAATTCCTTATCAACGTCTTATATTCAATATTTATCCTTGCCTAAAGTTCAACATTCAAAATTTGGATGGTCAAACTTCTAGATGGTTAAACTTTGAAAAGGATCGATCAATCTCCAATTTTCTTGAACAATCGGCATTTAATTTGGAATCAATTTACATATACCCATCTGTCTCGTCACCTTGCCTTCGCGTTCATCGCGGAAACTCATGGAACCAATGAAGAATCAATTTCTAATCAGAGCATCGTTCTCTCCTTCTGGCTATCGTTAGCTACTATCTGCCTGATAGAAACCCATCTTCACGTTTAGGGGAAAGCAAAATCGATAACGATCTTCTCGACTAAGCGACTGGAAAATTGTTCAGAAATTGACCAAACTTGATCCCTAAAGGAAGACACCTAAATAGACTATACAATTGTTTTAAATAGAATTTTCTTTGAGATAGTTATAAAGTTAAACAAGTCGGATTACCGATCCTACCACAAACTTAGTATCGATTATAGCTGACTCGTCGTGATCTTAAACATTTTATTAAACTTTTAGAAAAATTGTAGTAAACGTTTTATTAAAATTTCTCTGTTTTTTTCTCTTCCTTTTGACTGAAATCATTTTTATCATTTATTTGTATTGTAATATTGTATCATTCGATGACGTATATAATGTTTTCTATCATACAACGCTCGAGGTGATTACAACCAATAATAGAAAAATGAATAGGTTAATCTTGGTTCGATTCAAACAATATATAATATATAGATACATAGAGAGAGAAAGAGAGAGAGAGAGAGAGAGAGAGACAGAAACGTATCTACGTCACTTTAATTATGGATCATAACGAGCAACGAGTATGTACTTAAATTACGGTCTCATATATCCTGTGTCACGTGTTTTGTAGTGTACGTGAAACTATATAGCTATTATTATCGGAGGCAGAGACCATGTGAAATGTAGGTTAATCCTTTTGCTATTTAATAAGTCAGAAGAACCTGCTCGCTAAAGTACAGAAATAATGTTCAAGTTAACGATTATTTTCTTGATAAGATATTAATGAAAGAATGAAAATATCTTTTAAAGAGGTTGGCCGACGCTTTAATCGTAAAAATATTTATTAATATAATAAAATATTTATGAGACTTCTCTTCTCTCTCTTTCTCTCTCTCTCTCTCTCTCTCTCTCTCTCTCTCTTTCTCTTTCTCTCTTTCTCTCTTTCGCATCTTAATAGTGACTTGATTCCGAAATGTTTGTTAAAAGGTTGAGAAGAGTCAAGGCGAAGTGTACAGGCTAAAAGCTAGATTAGAAAATGCACAGACCGAACAAGAGAGTCTTCGCGAGGAATATGATCGGGCACAATCATCAGCTGCTCGTCTTCATTCCGAGAGAGACAAAGCTATAGCCGAACTCGAAAAGTCCCAAGAGGAACTTGAACGTACTCAGGCCACGCTCGGCAAAGCACAATTGCAACAAGACAAATTACAGAATTTACTCGATAAGACACAAAGCGAGGTGGACAAACTTCAAGAAAAGCTCGACAAGTCACAAACCGAAGTTCGTAGGGTAAGTAATAGATTAGAAAGGACGATAACGAAAAGAAAACAAGAAATAAAAACAAATTATTTCTCTTTTAGATGCAAATGGAAAGAGAAAAGCAAAGTTATGACTTTGAAAATTTGCAAAGTCAACTGGATAAGGCATTGGGTCAATCAACCAGGATGCAAAAGGAACGAGAGACGATACAGTTGGAAGTTGATCGTCTCCAAGACAAATACGAGAAGGCTCAGGTGAGTGATTAATTTTTTTTTTAATTAAAATGATACTACTAAGCAGACGGTTTGAGCAGAAAGAATGAGGTTTTTATTTTCGCACCGTAGATGATCATGCAGCGACTTCAAAAGGAAAGAGACACCTTCCAAGTAGAAACTGAAACGTTGAACGAGAGGATAGAGTTCCAACAGAGTCAAATAGGCAAGATGCAGCGTGAAAAGGAGAACGTATTATCCGAGCTCGAGTTGGTCAAGGAGAGATGGGACAAGACGCACAATTCTCATCAGAAGTTAACCGTTAGTTGCGTAGAAGTTAGAAATAAAAAAATGTTATAGATTAATCGTAACTCTAACTTTGATCATTTCCTGTTCACTTGATACAGCTCGAACGGGACGACGCATTGACAGAGGTTAAGATTCTAAAAGAGAAACTTGACAAAGCCCAATACTCCGTAACAAAAGCACACGAAGAGCGTGAGAACACGAGCAAGGAGTTTGAGAAAATGTTGGAGAAGTACGACAGGTAGGAAATCCATCAATCTTTATTTTCGATTTGACGAACATTCGATCTAATAATTCTTAATTTTTGGTATTCAGAGCTCAGAGTGACGTGTATCGACTACAAAATCGAATCGAAGTTATGGAAGCGGACAAGGATCGATTGGAGCTCGAAGCCGACAAGCAACAGATGTTGACGGCAAAGAGCAGAGAGGATGCACGTAAAGCTCAGGAAGAATTGGCCAGGGTCCAGGAGATGTACGACAGGGCTGCATTACAGCTCGGTCGAACTAAGGAACAGGAGGAGAAATCGAAGGAGGATCTGGACAGGCTGGCGGTCGATCTCGAAATGATGCGAGAACGATACGAGAAGTCGCAAATAGAATTGCGCCGTTTACAGAATGAACGAGAAAAGTTGGTAGGTGACAACGAGCGAATAAGTTTCGAATTGGATCGGGCGCATTCGCAATTAAACAAGGCCCAAGCGGCAACGGAGAAAACCCAGGAGGAATTGGCTCGTATGCAACTGGAGATCGAAAAGATGTACGAGAAACACGACCGCCAGCAGGCCGAGGTAAGGAAGGCTCAAGCCGAGGCGGAGAGATCAAAGGCTGAGGTTGAGAGTGCACGCGTCGAGTGCGAGAGGTACGCCGCGCGATTCGGTAAATATCAGGAGAGCCAGGGACGGCAGAAGGAGGAGCACGAATTGGCGAAGCTGGAGGTCGAGAGGCTACGCGATCGTCTGGAGAAGGCACTGGCGGAGTTGGAGCGCGCGAGGAAGGCCGAGCAGGACGCTTCGAGGTTGCGCGCCGACTTGGAACGAGCGGAGGGCGTTCGAGGTAAATACCAGTACGAGCAGGAAAAATGGCAGAGCGAGGGTAGTAGGCTACAGCAGGAGGTCGAGAAGCTGAGGGAGCGTCTCGAGGGTCGCGAGTCCGAGCTGAAGAGGCAACAGTCGAGCAACGCCGAGCTCGAGGAGAAGCTGCACGAGACGCAGCTTCAGCTCGAGCGTGCTCGCGAAGAAACTAACAAGGCGAATACGGTACAAGAGAGGAATCGCGGCGAAGTTGAGAGAGCTAGGATCGAAACCGAGAAGATACGAGATCGGCACGATAAGATCAAGACTAAGGCTGACGCGCTCGAGGCGGATAACGAGAAGCTCCGCGTCGAGATCGTTAGGCTCGAGAGATTGATGCAGACCGAGGGTAAGACGAGATCGGAGAGCGCGAGCATCGAGGTGGAACGTTTGAGAGCTAGCCTGGACAAGGCGATGACCGCTCGAAATCAGGTAGAGCTTGAGGCTGGTAGATTGGCTAAGGAACTTGAGAAGGCTCATATGCAGACGGTCAAGTATCAAGAGGCAGCCGAGTTGAACAAAAAGGAACTAGAGCGTTTAGCCGCCGAGATGACCTTGCTAAGAGAGGAGAGGGACGCGCTCCGTCAGGAGATACGCCGTATTCAACAGCAACAGCAGCAACAGCAGCAGTTACCGGTAGCGGCCACCGAGGAGATGGCAAGGCTGCAGCACGAACTTCAACTTGCTCAGCGAGAACGCGACAAGATGGCGGCCATCTTGGAGAACAGGGAAAAACATTCGGAGAAAATCGAGAAGGTTAAGGAGAAGCTCGAGGCCGAGGCAAAACAGTTACAGATCGAGAGGGATCAGTTGGTGATACAGCTGGAAAAATCGCAGGAGATGTTAGTAAACTTCCAACAGGAATTGAACTCGAACGAGGCGGAACTCGAGCGTCAGCGCGAAGAGGTGCGCCGTCTTCAGCAGCTACAGCAACAACGAGTGCACGCGCAGACGCCCGATCGTGCCGCCAAGGAAGCTCTCGAGGCAAACATGAGGGAGGTTCATCGATTAAATCAACAGATACAAACGCTCACGCAGGCACAAACGAAGGAACGCCAAAGAGCAGAGCAATCGGAGAAACGCGTTCAAGAACTTCAAAGGCAGATCGCCACGAGGGGAGTCGAAAGTGGGGCTGCTACAGCTGCCACCGAGGCCCAACTCGAACAATGGAGGAAACTTTGCGAAACAGAGAAACAACGTGCGGACGCTGCCGAAAGACAGGCGACGGATCTACAGAAGCATATCCAAACGACCGAGAGACAATTACACGCCCATCAACAACAAATACAGCAGATGCAAGTGACGATTCAACAGCAGCAACAACAGATACAACAGCAACAGCAGCCGTCGCAAGCGCAAAACGGGCAGGAGGCTGCAAGGTTACGAAAGGAGCTCGAGCGCGCTCAAGAGGACATTAAACAGGCCGCGGTCGAACGCGAGAGGTTCCAGGCGCAGCTTGAGATGCTGTGCCAGGAAATCGAGAAAAATCAGGTTAGCAGCAGCGTCATGTTATCATCACCATCACTACCACCTCTCTCATCACTACGATCACCATCACTACAACTACTACTACTACTACTACTACTACTACTACTACAAAGCACAACTACAGCGATAATTACAACTGGCACAATCCTCATTCATTCTGCGCACTTCTGCCCGGACTCTGCGTTCATTATTATCACTCGCATCGGTGGAGTCACGTGACGCAGTCCACGTGAAGTTATCTCTTTATCACTACCTATATATCACTCTTTATGTCTTTCTCTCTCTCTCTCTCTCCCTCTCTCTCTCTCTCTCTCTCTCTCTCTCTCTATCTCTATCTCTTCACTCACTCTCTTTGTCTCTATCATCATCATCACAATCATTGTGATCTTCGTCGATGGTGATGCGGCGGGAGCTGAAGCGGCCGCTCATTTATAAACAAAACCGAGAGTTCTCTTCGACGGATGTTTATATTTGTCTCTCTCTCTCTCTCTCTCTCTCTCTCTCTCTCTCTCTCTTTCTCTCTCTCTCTCTCTCTCTCTCTCTCTCTCTCTCTCTCTCTCTCTCTCTTTCTCTCTCTCTTTCTCTTTCTCTCGGAGACATATGTATATATGTAGCACAAAATAACAAAAAGATCAATCAGATCGAGAAGGCAAAAAAAAATAAAATAAAAAATATGTACATAGAAACAAAACGCATCCACGTTGCACTAAATCACGAGCACTACTTTCTTCACGCCTTGTTGTTAAAAGAAAAAAAATAAGAAACAGAAACAAACAAAACAAAAATCAAAAATACAAAAAATAAAAACAATACCTTCTCGAGTCGCCGCAGCACGCTACGTTATGCAGCACGACGCAACATTTTTATAATCGCCTTCATCGTCGTTCTTTTGATATATTATTATTGTTATTATTAATATTTTACTTATTTTCTATTATCATTATTATTATGTTTTAATTATTATCATTATCATTATCATTATCATTATCATTATCATCAATTAATCACTTTTATTGTCATTATTTATCTTTGCTGCACTACTGCGGATTGTCAGACAATCTGCAAAAGTTGAACAATTCACCATCAATTTTTCGATTTTTCTCAGTATTTTTTTTGTGTTATTTTTATTTTGAAGACGTTCGATATTTTCTATCAGATTGTAATTGCAATTGTTCTTATTTATTATTATTATTATTCCTCTCATTATTATTCTTATTATTATTTTTATTATTATTATTATTATTATTATTATTATTATTATTATTATTATTATTATTATTATTATTATTATTATTATTATTATTATTATTATTATTATTATTATTATTATTATTATTATTATTATTATTATTATTATTATTATTTATTATTATTATTATTATTATTATTATTATTATTATTATTATTATTATTATTATTATTATTATTATTATTATTATTATTATTATTATTATTATTATTATTATTATTATTATTATTATTATTATTATTATTATTATTATTATTATTATTATTATTATTATTATTATTATTATTATTATTATTATTATTATTATTATTATTATTATTATTATTATTATTATTATTATTATTATTATTATTATTATTATTATTATTATTATTATTATTATTATTATTATTATTATTATTATTATTATTATTATTATTATTATTATTATTATTATTATTATTATTATTATTATTGTTGTTGTTGTTGTTATTATTATTACTATTATTACGACTATCATTATTCGGAATGTTATCAGAAAGAAGGCGTGGACAATGCTTCATCGCGTGAAATCCAATGTAAAATAATATCGTTAAACCGAAGAAAAAGAAATTCTAATTATCTTATGATCCTTTTTCTTTCTTTTTTGCTCCATATGCTTCGTTGAGCTTATAAAGATGCTTCTTAGCAATATCACAGCTTTAGAACAATTAGCATGGTCGTGTCCACACCTTCTCAATCATATTTGCTATATTGTTATTCTTACTTATTGTATGCGTGTGAAACGCAACGATTACGATTTACGATCTTTTTATTTAAATCTTTTGTATTTATTTTTATGTACATCCGATTTAATATAATAACTATTTTAAATATTTTATGAATACTTCATAGGAAGAGATCGTGCATCGTGATCACGCGTACAAAGATTTTGATTGTACATACATATGCATTTATATAATTATTATTATTATTTATTATTATTACTAGTATTATTATAATTATTATTATTTTATTATTATTATTATTATTATTATTATTACTACTAGTATTATTATTATTATTATTATTATTATTATTATTATTATTATTATTATTATTATTATTATTATTATTACTATTATTATTTAATTATTATTTTATTTTATTATTATTATTATTATTATTATTATTATTATTATTATTATTATTATTATTATTATTATTATTATTATCGCAATATAGCTGTAGATATCGAAGAGCGTTATTATTTATGCGCTGACACGCAAGATTTGATCGCATTATTATAATTTTTCTACATACGTATATATGTATATACTTATATATGTATATATATATATTTATATACTCTTAAAGTTTAAACTGTGATTATCTCGAGTCGAAGTTGTTATAGATCTAAGGAAAGATAGAAAAACAGAAAGTAAGAAAAAGAAAAAAGGGTAGGAAAGAAATGACAAACAAACAACTCGGCATAGCCACAGATCTTCATTAAAGCATTTTGCAATTAAAGGTTTGAAAATAAATGTAGGAAATTAATTTATAAGCAAACTTGAAAGGACCTCCTATTTTCCGCAGGTGGATCTTCACGAGGCGAACAAGAAACTAAAAGCTGGAGCCGCGAAAGCTGGCGCCGATTCTAGCCAAGAGAAGAAACAACTGGAGGAACAAAGGCGTCAGTTGGAGGAGCAGAGGAGACAAACGGAGGAACGAGCCAAAACCGTAGATCAAAAATCTAGAACGATAGAGGAGAAGGAGAGGACGCTCCAAAGTCTCGACCAAGATTTGAAAAAGCGCAAAGCGAAAATGGACCAGCTTGAACAACAACTACAAAGGGTTAATGTTCTTATATTATCATTGATTTTTTATTTATCCAAATGTAGTTCCCATTTGAATCAAACTGTTCTATTTAACCTGTTTATCCTTAAATCCTCCATCAAAGGTGATTATAATAAATCGAACCAAAATTTTAAACGAATTAAAAACTTTAGGCTAACGTTAAATGATGTTAATAAACTTTATTCTTTATCCTGACTTATTTATATTTATTTGACATAATTTAAATAAGAAATAAATAATTTTTTATAACATTTCCGATGTTATCATTCTACAGCATGGGAAAAACAATGTTTTTTATTCTGACATTAATTTTGCTATAATTTAAATATGTAATCAATAATCTTTCATAATAAGATGAAATAACAGATTTTATACCCTGCAGACAAGTTCAATTAACGTTTTCAATTTAGTTATAAATTTTTAGGAAAAATTTAATTCAATGCTTAAAATGTGTTGATTTATTTTTTAACTTCTCCCTTTTTTTCTCGTGGTATCGTACAGAGCGGCGGGTCACCGGATAAGAGATTGGCGGAAATGCAAAAAGCATTGGAGTCTGCCGAAAAGGAATTGGAAAAGGCGAAGGAAGCGTCGGAGAGAAGCACGGCGGAAACCGAGAGGCTGTTGCAACTCGTACAAATGACGCAGGAAGAACAAAACTCGAAGGAAAAACAAATTAGAGAACTACAAGAGTGAGTAATATGACTCTTCTTTTTTTTTGGTAATTTCTTTTTTTTTGGTTTCTTCATCGTGATAAAATATAACTGGTGTAAGGTGGACAATAAAGTGAATTAAGTTAGATTTTGATTTAAAAAAAAGAAAAAAAAACAAAACAGGACAATTACGCCAATACATTCTACATCATGGTTTTTCTTGTGAGAATTTCCGATGAGACGATCAAATACGTTATCAAATTTTACATTCAAAATCTAACTATTAATTTTACATTTGACCGTTAATTGTTTAACGGTCAATGGATACTTAACTACTTATCTGCAAATCTAATTATACCGAGTATTTAAACTTTTCTTCGATCACCAAAGATATAAATATATTCCCTTTGATCGTTATTGAATACAATTTTATCGATTAATCAATTCGATTGAAAATAATCTGTATTTTTTCTTTTTCTTTTTTTTTCTACTTCTCTTTCTTCTTTCATTCATTCATCCATCCAGTGCACTCAAAACCGCACAAGCCAAGTTGAAACAAGCTGCAACTGCACAGCAACAAGAGGTCAGTAACGTTTTACTTTATTATCTCTGATTATTTGATTAGAAGATATTTTATCGTCGAACTTTATCAAAGTTCGAACTAATCGAATTAATCGTAAAGAAAAAATAGCAATTGTATCTTTCTAATTCTAATAACGACTTGTTCGTTCTCCAATTTCCACGCTGCCTTTGGATTTTCTACGTATACATCTGTACTCATTGCCTATTCACGCTTTCTCTTATCACACTTTCTTTCTTCGTTCACCTTTTAAATCATAAATCATCGATCGAATTCGTTCGGTACATAAAAATGGCACCATATGAAAATATAAATCTCATGAAATATATATATATATATATATATATATATATATAGGCGGGACCCGCTGGATTCCTAAAAAGCTTCTTCTAAGGTCGATTTTCGTTGGGAACGCCTTCTCCGTTCTTTTTAGTACAATTTGCATTAAAAGCAAACTTTAAGATTATAATATACAATTATAATAATATTAAACGTAATGAAAAACTAATAATAATAATAACAATAATAATAATAATAAGTAATAATAATAATAATAATAAATAATAATAACAATAATAATAATAATAATAATAACAAAAACAACAACAATAATAACGAACGAAGTGAAGATCGAAAAAAAATTACGGTCGACATGGAAAACAGATACACATATTACACATACATACGTACGTCAAAAAAAAATATATATATATATGTGAATATACATATTATATATATATATAGACATATAAATATTTTACGTAATGCTGCGACCATTGTTAAAATATTTAATAACTTATATAGAGAAAAAAGATAATAACAATGATAACAATAATAATTAAAAAAAAAAGAAAAAAGAAATGGAAAAAATAAAGGATATATATATATATATATATAAATATATAAATAATATAAATAATAATACAGTATAGTACGGGAGGAGCCGACGGCTAAACAATAACGTTTCATTATTATTATTATTATTTCTAGAAGAAAATCGAGACATTGTGTTTATGTACATATAAACATGCATAAAAACAAACGTATGTGCATACGAAAAAAGAAAAAAAAATGAAAAGAAAAGGAAAAAAGAAAAAGAGAAAACGTGACGCGCTGAATGCGTCATACATGTGGTCTATCGGAAAGAGAAAGAAAAAATAAACAAAGAGTATCGAAATAAATGAAAGAAAGAAAATTAATAAAAGATATTTGCACATGTACGTATTTGCCGTTGAAATATACATGTAGATATATATATATATATATATATATATATATATATATATATATATATATATACATAATATATATACACATATGTACGTATATATGCCTACATAAATATACGATATATAAATGTAAAAGAGAAAGAAAGTAAAAAGGAAGAATGAAATACGAAAAAGTTAAGCAAAATAGTAAAAAAAAAGAAAGAAAGGAAGAAAAAAAACAAGAGACGAATAAAAAGTTGAGCATAATTAGACGAATTTCTCCTTCGACTGATGGAAACTAATAAACTGATAAACCTATGAGAAATATTTTACGAACGAATGAGAAAAAGAAAAAAAAAATGGGCCAAAAATATTTAATGAAAAAGTTGAATTTCGTTTTTGTCGACCGCCGAAGCACGAGGGAACGCACAAACGAGGAAGAAAATAAAAATATATATATAAACGAACAAAACAAATCAAAAAAACAAAAGGAAACAAAAGCAGAAACAAAAACAAAAACTAAAACAAAAACGAAAACAAAACACACAAAGAAGAATGCTCCGGTGTCTATCCGCAATTTTCTTTTCTTTGTTGTAATTTTTCAAAAAACAAAAAAAAGAAACATTATTATAAAATATTATTTTAAAAACTACGCTATCTCTCCATACATTTCTTCTTCTTCTTCTTCTTCTACTTCTTCTACTTCTACTTTTTATTTAACCCGAATACACTTTTCCATCCCCACCACTATATACACATATATCATACTCGCGCTTTCGTTTCTCGTCTCTATGCATCCTTTCACTGGCAACAGCCTTTGCACTTGGTCCATGTCGCAACGCTTACAGGACAACCTAGACGAACTAATGAAAGGTGTAACGGATATGAGATCTTGTCGTAAGAATGAGGACGATCGATGGAACGAAAATTTGTCGAAGAATGATACTAAAAGAAATCTTAACGACAAGAGAATGAAGGACGATAGGGACGAGACCATTATTACCTGGAAGAAGGATTTGGTTGAAAAAAATAAAAGGATAATGGAACTCGAAGAGGAGATGTCTAAGATGAAGGATCTTCTTGATAATAAAAAACAAGTGGAAAAGTTTGAATATACGAAGGATAAAAACGATGACGAGTCCTGGAAGAAGGAAGTCGAAGCTAAAAATCGTAGGATAGTGGAGCTTGAACAAGTTATGGCGTCCTTGGAGAACTTTTTAAAGGAACACACAGATACGGAGGGTATCAGGGAACTCGAGGCGATAGTCGAAAGGAAAAATATGAGGATCGACGAACTCGAGGATACCGTAGCGGAGTTTGAAGATTTTCTCAAAGAAAATCCTGACGTTAAAGAGTTACACGATTTGCGACATCAAGTAAATGTATCCGAACGTAGGATACATGAGTTAGAGGATTGGATACGTAGAAACGACGGTACTAATGCTGACGATGGAATAGATCGTGCTAGGATCATGGAACTTGAGGAAATGGTCACCCATTTGGAGGATTATGTTAGAAAACATAACGTTGACATACTCAAACAGAAACTTCAAGATCGAGAATCTAGGATTGAACAACTTCAAGGTCGCGTCGATACTTTGGAAAAGGAACTGATCAAATTCAAAAAGGACTTTGAAGGTAAAAAAGTAAAAAACGAAAAGATCGATTTTTTTCTTTTCTTTTTTCTCTTTTTTTTTTATTACGATATAAAAATTCTAATAATTAAAATAATATCCCAACTATTAAAAATAAAATAAAATAAAATAAAATAAAATAAATAAATGATTCGTATCGTCGTGACAGGTCAGAAAACATCCACGGAGAGTAGAAAAAATCATATGAAAGATTCAACGAATGATCCAATAATTATCAGTAACGATGCTAGAACGAAGGAACTAGAACTATTGATATCAGAAAAAAATGCAAAAATCGATGAGCTGGAGAAACGAATCATCGAATCGAAAGATCAAATGAATGATATGCAGAAGGATATTGCCAGATTAGAAAAAGAATTAAGCGAGTACGAGGCCGAGGATATTGGAGTTTTAAAGGAAGAGATAAGGGTGAGGGACGAGAGGATTTTGCAATTGGAGGACGAAATCGATTCCCTTGAAAGAGCCTTCAACGAGAGTGTCGATCTCGAACAGATCGAAGAACTCATGAACGTTATTAGCAGAAAGCAGGATAAAGAACGTCAGTTTGAAAAAGATATTGAAAGTAAAAAGAACAGAATCGAGGAACTTAGCGAGGCGCTTCGTGAAAGTGTCGTCATTGCCACCGACGGTGAGAAAAGATTTCAACGTGAAGAAAAGTTGAAGAAGAATGCTCTTGAAAGAGTAAGTTATACTTATGTTTTAAATTAAAAACTTTTTTTAATTATTTTTGAAAATCAATTAACCCTTTCTCGACATTTTTACGCCAATCTTTTCAGCCTTAAACATTATTTACAAACTAAATCTCTAGTTTTATGATTTGAAAAAAAGAAAAAGTAAGTTTGAGGATGAGTAATTGATTTTTTTTAATTAGAATTAATCGAACATGTTTGATAATCATGATGATTTAAAATTTGTTTGATTCTTAATGAATATATTATTATTATTATATATTTGTTCAAGGTCGCAAAACTCGAGCAAAGAATAGTTTCTATACAAACGACTTCGGCTTTGAAATGTCCTACGTGCAAACCATTGCTTTCTAAGCTTCAAACTTCCGAAAAAATGCTTCAACGTCTGACTGAAGAGAGAAGCATTCAGTTGGAAGATCTTCATCAAATGAAGTGCGTTAAATTAATTGTTTTGCTTTAAAATACACACACACATAAGCTAATTGAAATTAATATTATTTTTTTTCAGACAAGAAGCCCTGAAAGCAGCAGTTTCCGAAAAGGACGCACACTTAGCATTGCTCGAACTTTCGGGCATAAAGACAGCTCAACAAGCCGATCAGGCTGATAAATTAAAGGCTGAGAGAAAAAAATTAATTGACAGGCTTAAAAGAGAAGTAAATATATAAAGTATATATAATAGATATATATATATATATATATATATATATATATATATATATATAGTTTACACATATATGTTAAATTTGATTTTTATATATAAATATTATAAGCTTTCATAAAATTCTTATGAGATAAACGATACGATATACTTGTACGTAAATGTATAGTATAGTGATGCCTATATTTAAGGGCGCGATATGCTTCCATAAAATTTTACTCCCACATATAACATTTACAAGGAACGAAATATTTTAGGATGAAAGAAGCATAGAAATGTCTTTGGAAACGAGCCCATTGGATTCAGATACGACTATACAAGTGCTTGCTGAGATACTCGAAACATCTGAGGACGAGGAGAAGGAAGAAGCAGACGAGAACGAAGATTGTGTCGACAAGGCGAGCTCTCGTAAATCAGAGATCACCACTACCAACGGTGACAGCTGCGACCACACGTAAGTTATATATAGATATTTATATATATGTTTAGGTATATATATATATATATATATATATATATATATATATGAGGATAATAAAAGTAAACGATCTTGTTATTAAATATTGAAAGAAAAGAAAGGAAAAAAGAAAAATGAAAGAAGTAGAAAATATCGAATTGTTACAATTGTTTTTCTTCAGAACGATGGATTCGAGAGACCGAGAGTGCAAGTAGCAGTTACTAATCAAACAGCATCAACAAACAAACACATCACAACAGGATTATACCAGATAAGTACATGGAGAGACACTTCTACGGTATATTTCAGTGTAGAGAGAAAAAAACCATTAAGATTGGTCCTTTCGTTTCTTCGATGTTGTCATGTGCACCCACACGCAATTGTAGAGGCAGTCTAGAAAGTATATCTAGAATTGTAGAGAGTGAGAGAGAGAGAGAGAGAGACAGAGGAAAAGAGAGAGTGAGAAAGAGAGAGAGTGAGAGAGAGTGAAAGATAAACAATATGCCAAACGAAATGAAAGAAAATAGTCCAGAGACACAAAGTAATATTAATAACAACAACAACAATTACTACTACAACTACTACTACTATTACTACTTCTACTACTACTACAACAGATCAACAACAAACAACAACTCCTAATCTACTCTCGTCGTAGTCATCATATTCATCTTTCGTCATGATCATCGTCATCATCGTCATCATCGCCTTATTTCGAGCATCATCTACTTACATCTCCTCATCGAATCGTCCATCTTTGTTTTCTTTTTCTTTTTCTTTGCCCGCGCGCGTGTGAGAACGTTCTCCAGCAAAAATTCTTTCCCACTCGCAATAAGGATTAATTAATTCGTAATATACAGAATCCTTCGAAATTAATCGTACGTATATTTTTGTTGGAGAGTACGTTTTGTAAACGATTTTTAATATTGTCCTTTCGGTAGGACATTCGAGGCGTTTGTCCGATTACAAATTATTATAATGGCGGCCTATCGTCGAACATTGTGCGTTGTCATTCTCGTGTAAAACAGGCCAGTCGAATTTTTTTTCTTTCTTCTGTTTTAAAGAAATTCATTTACCTTATTTTTATTTATTTATTTTTTTTTTCTTTTATAAGAATCTTGGGAAAGTTTGGGAGAAATTTTTCTGCGATAAGTGTAATGAAATGATATAGTAACAAAGAGAGAGAGAGAGAAAGAGAGAGAAAAAGAGAGAGAGAAAGAGAGAGAATAAATGAAAAAATATTTTACGTTTTTTCGCGATTTGAAAAATTCATTATTATAATTAATATCATGAGAAGAAAAAAGAAAAGATACAAATAAGTATCTATCTTTCTCATCGTCTCTCTCTTATTCTCTTCTTAAGAATCGATAAAGCTCGAAATACAATAAAAACGGGGAAGCGACTGAATGATCGAAATTTAATCGGGTTGTTGAAAGGTGGGGAATAGTGGCTGATAAGAATAACTTAAAAAGATATATCTGCTCTTTGTTTTTCATTTTCTCCATTTGTTATCCACGGTTGTCTTTTTATTTTTTTTTATTTATTTTTTTTCTCTTCCAAATTTCTTGTCACGGGTCCAAAAAGATCTTCGTTGTATAACGACTAGGTATTATAACGATAATTAAAAATAAAGGAGTCCGAGAGTGCGGAGGGTGAGGAAAAAGAAAAAAAGAGTATAGAAAAAATAAAACGGGATCGATAAGAGAGAGAGAGAGAGAGAGAGAGAGAGAGAGAGAGAGAGAGAGAAAGTTATACAAAATAACAAAATTTTCTTGTGGTTATTTATCATAAGCAATATTCTAAAGCAAAATTTAATAAACACTAAGAGAGATAAAAAGATAAAATTCATTAGGTACAACGATTGAATTATTTTTTTTTTTTAAAGATGACAATAATAACGAATGTTCATGTGCATTCTGTCAATATACGAGGCACCTCCATGATCGTGGATCGATTGGAATACGAAAAAAACGAAAAGAAAAATAATAATAATAAAAATAATAAAAACAATAATAATAATAATAATAATAATAATAATAATAATAATAATAATAATAATAATAATAAGAGTAAAGTGCTAAAAAAGAAATAAAAGGTGTATTAATTTTTTTAACACCATAAGAACGTTTCTCTATATAAGATTATCTCAAATGATATACTCTAAGGAAATGAATTTTTCAACAAAAAAAAAAAATCAAAAAGATGAAAAAAAGAAAAAGATATTTCTCCATCGAAGTTAAGCAATTTTCTTGCTTTATAATTCAATAATTCTAAATATCGTTCTTTGTTATATCTCTATAAAAAAAGAAAAAGAAACTCTAATCGAATCGAATACACATATAATTATTAACAACGCATAAGAATCGAATGAACGTCAAATCGAATCTCGTACTTTCGCTGAGAATTCACGAAATTTTGGTAATGAGATAGATAAGAAGTGTAATCCAAAAAACAAAAGAAAAAAGAAAAAATGGAACAGAATAAAATAATTAAATAAAAAAACAAAAAAGATCATCATCCTCGATCGTGGAGAACAAAACGTGGTATGATTAGTGATAACGTGAAAATATGTAGGATGCAAAATGAGGAAAGAAAAGATAAGAAATAGGCGAGTTAGGGGACGATAAGGACGTAATCCGAGGCACTAACAATAAGATAAAAGAAAAATGACAGAAAAAAAATGAAAGAAACAATATACAAAACTAAAAAAGTTCTTGTAAATAATAAGTCGACTCGCGAAGGATCTCTCGGAACTCCCACTTAGATATGTAATATCCGTTCTAAATCTGCGTAATACCCATTCCCACGCAATAAATTATTAGTGTATAGATTCTATATCATAGATAAATATATATATATATATATAAACAACAAAAAAGAATATATATATATACATACACATACACACGAGGTATTTCCAAAGATGCGCGAGATTTTCGATTCATATGTTCGAACTCGCATATTACTCGTACTCCATTATAAAAATTCATTTGTTTGATATAACATTACGATACTTAAGTCACCAATTAATTTATCTATACTCTCATTCGTTTACCGAGAATTCAAATCGTTCATACGATTTGAATTTCCGGCCCTTGTGCCCACGCGAAACAGTTTATATTCTTTCAATTGTAATGAACATGAAGTATTACGAAGGATAACCGAATTGTCAGTAAATAAAAAATTAATAGATCAATATAAACGAGAACAACGAAAACGACGAGCAGATAAATAAATTGTCACTGTTAGGCGATCTTATGCGATCGAATTAAAGAAAAAAAAAACAAAAAAGAAAATAAATAAATAAAGAACATAAATAAATACGTCGTTGTATTCATCGTCGTCGTCGTCGTCGTTGTTGTTGTCGTTGTAGAAAAACAAAAAGAAAAAAATTTAGAAGAAAAAAGAAAAAAGGAAGAAACGAAGAAAGAAAGAACAATGTGCGAGAAAAAGTGAAATACATTTTGACTCCATAGAAATAAATAAGATTCGGTGTAGTTGATCGAATTGCGATAACATATTTATCATTATTATTATTATTAACATTATTATTATTATTATTATTATTATTATTATTATTATTATTATTATTATTATTATTATTATTATTATTGTTATTATTATTATTATTATTATTATTATTATTATTATTATTATTATTATTATTATTATTATTATTATTATTATTATCTTCATTATTATAATAAACGTAAACTCGTATACATGAATACATAGGTATATAAAGAAAACGAAGCAGGAGAGAGAGAAAAAAAATAAAATACAAAGAGACAGTGAATACTATGATCGTATGTTTGATCTAACATCTCACTGGTTAATTAATGTAAATTGTATAAGCATA